>NC_092224.1:45975314-46270314 GCF_036320965.1 Panulirus ornatus
CTCTTAACCATTTCCATTTACAACACTGAACAACCCATGCACACCAATTATTCCCTCAGCTGCCGCATTACTCACCTTTGTATTGAATTCACCTTCACTATAACCCGGTCATGTGCATTAAAGCTGCTAACACACTCACTCAGCTGCTCCCAAAGCAATTGCCTCTCCTGATCTTTCTTCTCATGACCAGGCGTATAGGCACCAATAATCACCCATCTCTCTCCATCCACTTTAAGTTTTAACTAAATCAATAAAATTTACGATCTTACACTCTATGACATACTCCTACAACTTCTACTTCAGGAGTATTGCTACTCATTTCTTAGCTCTTGTCCTTTCTCCAACCCCTGACTTTACTCCCAAGAATTTCCAAACTACTTTCCCCTCTACCTTGGAGCTTCGTTTCACTCAGACCAGAACATCCACGTTTCTTTCCTCGGACATACTATCTCCTTTTTTTCTCACCTTGGTTTCATCTACCCACATTTAGACACCCCAAATTGAGCATTCGAGGAAGACAAGTACTCACAGCTTGGCTCTTTTTTCTGTTTCCCTTTTCAGATATCTAAATACAAGGAAAGGAGTGAGGTTTCCAGCCCTCCGCGTCCGCCCCCTTTAGTGGCCTTCTACGACACACGGAAAATTCTTGAGAAATATTCTTTCTCCTCTGTTCTTAACGCTATGTCGCTAACTCGGGAAATGGCGAATATGTATGAAAAAATAAGTATATATATATATATATATATATATATATATATATATATATATATATATATATATATATATATATATATATATATATATATATATATATATATCATCGTATTTAAATCAGGTATTTCAAGTCATAAGTCCATTTTCAGCACACTAATCTACAAGCTCTTAACCATTTCCATTTACAACACTGAACAACCCATGCACACCAATTATTCCCTCAACTGCCGCATTACTCACCTTTGCATTGAATTCACCTTCACTATAGCTATGTATATGTATATATATATGTATATATATATATATATATATATATATATATATATATATATATATATATATATATATATATATATATATATATATATATATATATATATATATATATATATATATACATATATATATATGTATATATATATATATATATATATATATATATATATATATATATATATATAACTATTTATTTTACTTTGTCCCTGTCTCCTGCGTTAGAGATGTAGCGCAAGGAAACAAACGAAAGAATGGCCCAACCCACCAACATACACATGCATATATATACACGTCCACACACGCAAATATCATACCAACCCATTTCAAGTCATACGTATATATACATACACAGACATATACATATATACACATGTACTTAATTCATACTTACTGCCTTTATTCATTCCCGTCGCCACCCCGCCACACTTGAATTGACAACCCACTCCCCCCGCATGCGCGAGAAAAAGCACTAGGAAAAGGCAACAAAGGCCACATTCGTTCACACTCAGTCTCTAGCGTTCATGAATAATGAACCAAAACCACAGCTCCCTTTCCGCATTCAGGCTCCACAAAACTTTTCATGGTTTACCCCAGACGCTTCACATTCCCTGGTTCAATCCATTGACAGTAAGTCGACCCTGGTATACCTCATCGTTCCAGTTCACTCTATTACTTGCACGCCTTTCACCCTCCTGCATGTTCAGACCCCGATCACTCAAAATCTTTTTCACTCCATCCTTCCACCTCCAGTTTAGCTTCCCACTTCTCCTCGTTCCCTCCACCTCTGACACATATCCTCTTGGTCAATATATCCTCACTCATTCTCTCCATGTGACCAAATCATTTCAAAACACCCTCATCTGCTCTGTCAACCACACTGTTTTTATATCGACACATCTGTCTTACCCTTTCATTTCTTACTCGATAAAACCACCTCACACCACATATTGTCCTCAAACATCTCATTTCTAACACATCCACCCTTCCCCGCACAAATCTATCTATAGCCCACGCCTCGCAACCATATAGAATTGTTGGAGCCGATTTTCCTTCAGGCATTTGTATTTTTGCTTTCCGAGATAATGTTCTGGACTTCGAAACATTTTTCAACGCTCCCAGAACTTTCACTCCCTCCGTCACCCTGTGACTCACTTCCGCTATCATGGTTCCATCCGCTGCTAAATCTACTCCCAGATATCTAAAGTACTTTACTCCCCAAAGTTTTTCTCCATTCAAACTTACCTTCTAATTGACTTGTCCCTCAACCCTAATGTACCTAATAACCTTGCTCTTATTCACATTTACTCTCAGTTTTCTTCTTTCATACACTTTGCCTAACTCAATTACCAGCTTCAGTAGATTCTCACCCAAATCAGCCACCAGCGCTATATCATCAGCGAACAACAACTGACTCACTTCCCACAACAGACTACATACTTGCATTCACCTCCTTAACAACCCCATCCATAAACAAATTCAACAACCATGGAGACAACACGCACCCCTGCCGCAAACCAACATTCCCTGAGAACCAGTCACTTTCCTATCTTCCTACTCGCACACATGCCTTACATCCTCGATAAAAACTTTCCACTGCTTTTAACAACTTCCCTCCCTTACCATATATTCTTAATATCTTCCACAGGGCATCTCTATCAACTCCATCATATGCCTTCTCCAGATCCATAAATGCTGCATACATTTGCTTTTCTAAGTATTTCTCACATACATTCTTCAAAGCAAACACCTGATCCAAACATCCTGAAACCACACTGCTCTTCCCCAATCTGATGCTCTGTACATACCTTCACCCACTCAATCAATACCCTCCAATATGATTTTCCAGGAATTCCTCAGCAATCTTATACCTCTGAAATTTGAGCCCTCATCTTTAACCCCTTTGCCTTTTTACAATATACACTATGCATACATCCGCCAATCCTCAGGCACCTCATCATGAGTCATTCTTATATTAAGTATCCATACCAACCACTCAACAACACAGTCACACTCTTTTTTAATAAATTCCACTGCAGTACCATCGAAAACCCCTGCCTTGCCCGTTTTCATCTTCTGCAAAGCTCTCATCACCTCTTCTTTTTACCAAATCATTCTCCCCAACACTCACTTCGCACACCACCTTGATCAAAACACCCTATACCTGCCACTCTATCATCAAACACATTCAACAAAACTTCAAAATACTCAATCCATCTCCTTCTCTCATCACCACTACTTGTTACCACCTCCCCATTAGCCCCCTTCACCGATGTTCCCATTTGTTCTCTTGTCTTACGCACTTTATTTACCTCCTTCCAAAACATTTTTTTATTTTCCCTAAAATTTAATGATGTTTTCTCAACCCAACTCTCATTTGCCCTCTTTTTCACCTTTTGCACCTTTCTCTTGACCTCCTCCCTATTTCTTTTCTATCATGTCCCAGTCATTTGCACTATTTCCCTGTAAAACTCGTCCAAATGCCTCTCCCTTCTCTTTCACTAATGATCTTGATTCTTCATCTCACCACTCACTACCCTTTCTGATATACCCACCTCCCACGCTTCTCATGCCACATGCATCTTTTGCGCAAGCCATCACTGCTTTCCTGAATACATCCCATTTCTCTCCCACTCTCCTTACGTACTTTGCTCTCACCTTTTCCATTGTGCACTCAGTCTCTCCTGGTACTTCCTCACACAAGTCTCCTTCCCAAACTCACTTACTCTCACCACTCCTCACCCAACATCATCTTTTTTCTGAAAGCCTCTATGAATCTTCACCTTTGCCTCCACAAGATAATGATCAGACATCCCTCTCATCACATTAACATCCAAAAGTCTCTCTTTCGCGCGCCTATCAATTAACACGTAATCCAATAATGCTCACTAGCCATCTCTTCTATTTACATACGTATACTCATGTATATCACTCTTTTTAAATCAGGTATTCCCAATCACCAGTCCTTTTTCAGCACACCAATCTACAAGCTCTTCCCATTTCCATTTACAACACTGAACACCCCATTTACACCAATTATTCCCTCAACTGCCACATTACTCACCATTGCATTCAAATCACCCATCACTATAACACGGTTTCGTGCACCAAAACTGCTAAAGCACTCACTCAGCTTTGAGTTTTACCCATATCAATCTATCACATAATCCCACCACTTCTAATTCAGGAGTAGCACTATTCTTTCCCTTCCTCTTGTTCTTTCGCAAACCCCTGACTTTACTCACAAAACATTCCCAAACCACTCTTTCCCATTGCCCTTGAGCTTCGTTTCACTCAGAGCCAAAACATCCAGGTACCTTTCCTCGAGCATACTACCTATCTCTCATTTTTTTTCATGGTGGATACATCTAGACACATTTAGACAGCTCAATCTGAGACTTCAAGGAGGATTACCACTCTCAGCGCGACTCCTTCTTCTGTTTACCCCTTTAAAAAGATAAAATACACGGAGGGGAGGGCTTCTAACCCCCCGTTCCCGTTTCCTTTAGTCGCCTTCTGCGACACGTGAGTAATGCGTGGGAAGTATTCTTTCTTTCTTATATATATATATATATATATATATATATATATATATATATATATATATATATATATATATATATATATATATATATATATATATATATATTTCTTTTTTTTTTGCTTTGTCGCTGTCTCCAGCGTTTGCGAGGTAGCGCAAGGAAACAGACGAAAGAAATGGCCCAACCCACCTCCATACACATGAGTATACATACGTCCAAACACGCAAATATACATACCTACACAGCTTTCCATGGTTTACCCCAGACGCTTCACATGCCCTGATTCAATCCACTGACAGCACGTCAACCCCGGTATACCACATCGCTCCAATTCACTCTATTCCTTGTCCTCCTTTCACTCTCCTGCATGTTCAGGCCCCGATCACACAAAATCTTTTTCACTCCATCTTTCCACTTCCAATTTGGTCTCCCTCTTCTCCTCGTTCCCTCCACCTCCGACACATATATCCTCTTGGTCAATCTTTCCTCACTCATTCTCTCCATGCGCCCAAACCATTTCAAAACACCCTCTTCTGCTCTCTCAACCACGCTCTTTTTATTTCCACACATCTCTCTTACCCTTACGTTACTTACTCGATCAAACCACCTCACACCACACATTGTCCTCAAACATCTCATTTCCAGCACATCCATCCTCCTGCGCACAACTGTATTCATAGCCCACGCCTCGCAACCATACAACATTGTTGGAACCACTATTCCTTCAAACATACCCATTTTTGCTTTCCGAGATAATGTTCTCGACTTCCACACATTCTTCAAGGCTCCCAGGATTTTCGCCCCCTCCCCCACCCTATGATCCACTTCCGCTTCCATGGTTCCATCCGCTGCCAGATCCACTCCCAGATATCTAAAACACTTTACTTCCTCCAGTTTTTCTCCATTCAAACTTACCTCCCAATTGACTAGACCCTCAACCCTACTGTACCTAATAACCTTGCTCTTATTCACATTTACTCTTAACTTTCTTCTTTCACACACTTTACCAAACTCACCCACCAGCTTCTGCAGTTTCTCACATGAATCAGCCACCAGCGCTGAATCATCAGCGAACAACAACTGACTCACTTCCCAAGCTCTCTCATCACCAACAGACTTCATACTTGTCCCTCTTTCCAAAACTCTTGCATTTACCTCCCTAACAACCCCATCCATAAACAAATTAAACAACCATGGAGACATCACACACCCCTGCCGCAAACCTACATTCACTGAGAACGAATCACTTTCCTCTCTTCCTACACGTACACATGCCATACATCCTCGATAAAAACTTTTCACTGCTTCTAACAACTTGCCTCCCACACAATATATTCAAAATACCTTCTACAGAGCATCTCTATCAACTCTATCATATGCCTTCTCCAGATCCATAAATACTACATACAAATCCATTTGCTTTTCTAAGTATTTCTCACATACATTCTTCAAAGCAAACACCTGATCCACACATCCTCTACCACTTCTGAAACCACACTGCTCTTCCCCAATCTGATGCTCTGTACATGCCTTCACCCTCTCAATCAATACCCTTCCATATAATTTACCAGGAATACTCAACACACTTATACCTCTGTAATTTGAGCACTCACTCTTATCCCCTTTGCCTTTGTACAATGTCACTATGCACGCATTCCGCCAATCCTCAGGCACCTCACCATGAATCATACATACATTAAATAACCTTACCAACCAGTCAATAATACAGTCACCCCCTTTTTTAATAAATTCCACTGCAATACCATCCAAACCTGCTGCCTTGCCGGCTTTCATCTTCCGCAAAGCTTTTACTACCTCTTCTCTGTTTACAAAATCATTTTCACTAGTCCTCTCACTTTGAACACCACCTCGACCAAAACACCCTATATATGCCACTCTATCATCAATCATATTCAACAAACCTTCAAAATACTCACTCCATCTCCTTTTTACATCACCACTACTTGTTATCACCTCCCCATTAGCCCCCTTCACTGATGTTCCCATTTGCTCCCTTGTCTTACGCACTTTATTTACTTCCTTCTAAAACATCTTTTTGTTCACCCTAAAATTTAATGATAATCTCGCACCCCAACTCTCATTTGCCTTCTTTTTCCCCTCTTGCACCTTTCTCTTGACCTCCTGCCTCTTTCATTTATACATCTCCCACTCATTTGCATTTCTCCCTGCAAAAATCGTCCAAATGCCTCTCTCTTCTCTTTCACTAATAATCTTACTTCTTCATCCCACCACTCACTACCCTATCTAATCAACCCACCTCCCACGCTTCTCATGCCACAAGCATCTTTTGCGCAAGCCATCACTGCTTCCCTAAATACATTCCATTCCTCCCCCACTCCCTTCACCTCCTTTGTTATCAAATTTTTCCATTCTGTACTCAGTCTCTCCTGGTACTTTCTCACACAAGTCTCCTTCCCAAGATCATTTAATCTCACCACTCTCTTCACTACAATATTCTCTCCTCTTTTCTGAAAACCTCTACAAATCTTCACCTTCGCCTCCACAAGATAATGATCGGACATCCCTCCAGTTGCACCTCTCACCACATTAACATCCAAAAGTCCCTCTTTCGCGCGCCTATCAATTAACACGTAATCCAATAACGCTCTCTGGCCATCTCTCCTATTTACATACGTATGCTTATGTATATCTCGCTTTTTAAACCAGGTATTCCCAATCACCAGTCGTTTTTCAGCACATAAATCTACAAGCTCTTCACCATTTCCATTTACAACACTGAGCACCCCATGTATACCAGTTATTCCCTCAACTGCCACATTACTTACCTTTGCATTCAAATCACCCATCACTGTAACCCGGTCTTGTGTATCAAAACCACTAACACACTCATTCAGCTGCTCCCAAAACACTTGCCTCTCATGATCTTTCTTCTCATGCCCAGGTGCATATGCACCAATAATCACCCATCTCTCTCCATCAACTTTCAGTTTTTCCCATATCAATCTAGAATTTACTTTCTTATACTCTATCACATACTCCCACACCTCTTGTTTCAGTAGTAGTGCTACTCCTTCCCTTGCTCTTGTCCTCTCACTAACCCCTGACTTTACTCCCAAGCCATTTTCAAACCACTCTTTCCCTTTATCCTTGAGCTTCGTTTCACTCAGAGGGAAAACATCCAGGTTCCTTTCGTCAAACATACTATCTCACGTTTTTTCTCATCTTGGTTATATGAACACACATTTAGACAACCCAATCTAAGCCTTCGAGGAGGATGAGCACTCCCCGCGTGACTCCTTCTTCTATTTCTCCTTTTAGAAAGTTAAAATACAAGGAGGGGAGGGTTTCCGGCCCCCCGCTCCCATCCCCTTTAGTCGCCTTCTACGACACGTGAGGGATGCGTGGGAAGTATTCTTTCTCCCCTATCTTTTGGGATATATACATATATATATATATATACATATATATTTTTCTTTTTTTGCTTTGTCGCTGTCTCCCGCGTTTGCGAGGTAGCGCAAGGAAACAGACGAAAGAAATGGCCCAACCCACCACCATACACATGTATATACATACGTCCACACACGCAAATATACATACCTACACAGATTTCCATGGTTTACCCCAGACGCTTCACATGCCTTGATTCAATCCACTGACAGCACGTCAACCCCGGTATACCACATCGCTCCTATTCACTCTATTCCTTGCCCTCCTTTCACCCTCCTGCATGTTCAGGCCCCGATCACACAAAATCTTTTTCACTCCATCTTTCCACCTTCAATTTGGTCTCCCTCTTCTCCTCGTTCCCTCCACCTCCGACACATATATTCTCTTGGTCAATCTTTCCTCACTCATTCTCTCCATGTGCCCGAACCATTTCAAAACACCCTCTTCTGCTCTCTCAACCACGCTCTTTTTATTTCCACACATCTCTCTTACCCTTACGTTACTCACTCGATCAAACCACCTCACACCACACATTGTCCTCAAACATCTCATTTCCAGCACATCCATCCTCCTGCGCACAACTCTATCCATAGCCCACGCCTCGCAACCATACAACATTGTTGGCACCACTATTCCTTCAAACATACCCATTTTTGCTTTCCGAGATAATGTTCTCGACTTCCACACATTCTTCAAGGCCCCCAGAATTTTCGCCCCCTCCCCCACCCTATGATTCATTTCCGCTTCCATGGTTCCATCCGCTGCCAGATCCACTCCCAGATATCAAAAACACTTTACTTCCTCCAGTTTTTCTCCATTCAAACTCACCTCCCAATTGACTTGACCCTCAACCCTACTGTACTTAATAACCTTGCTCTTATTCACATTTACTCTTAACTTTCTTCTTCCAACCACTTTACCAAACTCAGTCACCAGCTTCTGCAGTTTCACACATGAATCAGCCACCAGCGCTGTGTCATCAGCGAACAACAACTGACTCACTTCCCAAGCTCTCTCATCCCCAACAGACTTCATACTTGCCCCTCTTTCCAAAACTCTTGCATTTACCTCCCTAACAACCCCATCCATAAACAAATTAAACAACCATAGAGACATCACACACCCCTGCCGCAAACCTACATTCACTGAGAACCAATCACTTTCCTCTCTTCCTACACGTACACATGCCTTACATCCTCGATAAAGACTTTTCACTGCTTCTAACAACTTTCCTCCCACACCATATATTCTTAATACCTTCCACAGAGCATCTCTATCAACTCTATCATATGCCTTCTCCAGATCCATAAATGCTACATACAAATCCATTTGCTTTTCTAAGTATTTCTCACATACATTCTTCAAAGCAAACACCTGATCCACACATCCTGATCCACACCTGATCCACACACATATATATATATATATATATATATATATATATATATATATATATATATATATATATATATATATATATATATATATATATATATATATATATATATATATATATATATATATATATATATATATATATATATATATATATATATATATATATATATATTTTTTTTTTTTTTTTTTTTTCATACTATTTGCCATTTCCCGCGTTAGCGAGGTAGCGTTAAGAACAGAGAACTGGGCCTTAGAGGGAATATCCTCACCTGACTTCCTTCTCTGTTCCCTCTTTTGGAAAATTAAAAAAAAAACAAGAAAGGGGAGGATTTCCAGCCCCCCGCTCCCTCCCCTTTTAGTCGCCTTCAACGACACGCAGGGAATACATGGGAAGTATTCTTTCTCCCCTATCCCCAGGGATATATATATATATATCTTTTTTTTCTTTCAAGCTATTCGCCATTTTCCGCGTTAGCGAGGTAGCGTTAAGAATAGAGGACTGGGCCTTTGAGGGAAATCCTAACCTGGGCCCGTTCTCTGTTCCTTCTTTTGGAAAATTAAAAAGAAAAAAAAAAGAATATATATATATATATATATATATATATATATATATATATATATATATATATATATATATATATATATATATATATATATATATATATATATATATATATGTATATTTTTTTTTTTATACTTTGTCGCTGTCTCCCGCGTTTGCGAGGTAGCGCAAGGAAACAGACGAAAGAAATGGCCGAGCCCACCCCATACACATGTACATACACACGTCCACACACGCAAATATACATACCTACACAGCTTTCCTTGGTTTACCCCGGACGCTTCACATGCCTTGATTCAATCCACTGACAGCACGTCAACCCCTGTATACCACATCGCTCCAATTCACTCTATTCCTTGCCCTCCTTTCACCCTCCTGCATGTTCAGGCCCCGATCACACAAAATCCTTTTCACTCCATCTTTCCACCTCCAATTTGGTCTCCCTCTTCTCCTCGTTCCCTCCACCTCCGACATATATATCCTCTTGGTCAATCTTTCCTCACTCATTCTCTCCATGTGCCCAAACCATTTCAAAACACCCTCTTCTGCTCTCTCAACCACGCTCTTTTTATTTCCACACATCTCTCTTACCCTTACGTTACTTACTCGATCAAACCACCTCACACCACACATTGTCCTCAAACATCTCATTTCCAGCACATCCATCCTCCTGCGCACAACTCTATCCATAGCCCACGCCTCGCAACCATACAACATTGTTGGAACTACTATTCCTTTAAACATACCCATTTTTGCTTTCCGGGATAATGTTCTCGACTTCCACACATTTTTCAAGGCTCCCAAAATTTTCGCCCCCTCCCCCACCCTATGATCCACTTCCGCTTCTATGGTTCCATCCGCTGACAGATCCACTCCCAGATATCTAAAACACTTCACTTCCTCCAGTTTTTCTCCATTCAAACTCACCTCCCAATTGACTTGACCATATATATATATATATATATATATATATATATATATATATATATATATATATATATATATATATATATATATATATATATATATATATATATATATATGGATCAGGTGTTTGCTTTGAAGAATGTATGTGAGAAATACTTAGAAAAGCAAATGGATTTGTATGTAGCATTTATTGATCTGGAGATGGCATATGACAGATTTGATAGAGATGGTCTGCGAAAGGTATTAAGAATATATGGTGTGGGAGGCAAGTTCTTAGAAGCACTGAAAAGTTTTTATCGAGGATGTAAGGCATGTGTACGTGTAGGAAGAGAGGAAAGTGATTGGTTCTCAGTGAATGTAGGTTTGCGGCAGGGGTGTGTGATGTTTCCTTGGTTGTTTAATTTGTTTATGGATGAGGTTGTTAGGGAGGTGAATGCAATAGTTTTGGAAAGAGGGGCTGTATGCAGTTTGTTGTGGATGAGAGAGCTTGGGAAGTGAGTCAGTTGTTGTTCGCTGATGATACAGCTCTGGTGGCTGATTCATGTTAGAAACTGCAGAAGCCGGTTACTGAGTTTTGTAAAGTGTGCGAAAGAAGAAAGTTAAGAGTAAACGTATATATATTTATTTTCCTTTGTCGCTGTCTCCCCAGTTAACCAGGTAAAGCAAGGAAAAAGACGAAAGAATGGCCCATCCTACCCACATACACATGTATATACATACACGTCCACACACAAAAACATACATACCTATACGTCTGAACGTATACATATGTATACACACACAGACATGTACATATATACACATGTACATAATTCATACTGTCTTCCCTTATTCATTCCAATCGCCACCACGACACACATGAAATAACAATCCCCTTCTCCCCCGCATTTATGCGGATTAGCGCTAGGAAAGGACATCAAAGGCCGCATTCGTTCACACTCAGTCTCTTGATGTCATGTATAATGCACTGAAACCACAGCTCCCTTTCCACATCCAGGGACCAAGGGACTTTTCATGGTTTACCTTAGACTCTTCACATGTTCTGGCTGAATCCATTGACATCACGTCGACCCCGGTATACCACATCGTTCCAATTCACTCAATTACTTGCACGCCTTTCACCCTCCTGCATGTTCAGGCCCCGATCACTTAAAATCTTTTCACTCCATCTTTCCACCTCCAATTTGGTCTACCACTTCTCGTTCCCTCCACCTCTGAAAAATACATCCTCTTGGTCAATCTTTCCTCACTCATTCTCTCCATGTGACCAAACCATTTCAAAACACTCTTTGTTGCTCTCTCAACCTCACGCTTTTCATTACCACACATCTCTCTTACACTGTTATTACTTTCTCGATGAAACCACCTCACACCACATATTGTCCTCAAACGTCTCATTTCCACACACACACATATATATATATATATATGTATATATATATATATATATATATACATATATATATGGTTTCAGAAGTGGTAGAGGATGTGTGGATCAGGTGTTTGCTTTGAAGAATGTATGTGAGAAATACTTAGAAAAGCAAATGGATTTGTATGTAGCATTTATGGATCTGGAGAAGGCATATGATAGAGTTGATAGAGATGCTCTGTGGAAGGTATTAAGAATATATGGTGTGGGAGGAAAGTTGTTAGAAGCAGTGAAAAGTTTTTATCGAGGATGTAAGGCATGTGTACGTGTAGGAAGAGAGGAAAGTGATTGGTTCTCAGTGAATGTAGGTTTGCGGCAGGGGTGTGTGATGTCTCCATGGTTGTTTAATTTGTTTATGGATGGGGTTGTTAGGGAGGTAAATGCAAGAGTTTTGGAAAGAGGGGCAAGTATGAAGTCTGTTGGGGATGAGAGAGCTTGGGAAGTGAGTCAGTTGTTGTTCGCTGATGATACAGCGCTGGTGGCGGATTCATGTGAGAAACTGCAGAAGCTGGTGACGGAGTTTGGTAAAGTGTGTGGAAGAAGAAAGTTAAGAGTAAATGTCAATAAGAGCAAGGTTATTAGGTACAGTAGGGTTGAGGGTCAAGTCAATTGGGAGGTGAGTTTGAATGGTGAGAGGCTGGAGGAAGTGAAGTGTTTTAGATATCTGGGAGTGGATCTGTCAGCGGATGGAACCATGGAAGCGGAAGTGGATCATAGGGTGGGGGAGGGGGCGAAAATTTTGGGAGCCTTGAAAAATGTGTGGAAGTCGAGAACATTATCCCGGAAAGCAAAAATGGGTATGTTTGAAGGAATAGTAGTTCCAACAATGTTGTATGGTTGCGAGGCGTGGGCTATGGATAGAGTTGTGCGTAGGAGGATGGATGTGCTGGAAATGAGATGTTTGAGGACAATGTGTGGTGTGAGGTGGTTTGATCGAGTAAGTAACGTAAGGGTAAGAGAGATGTGTGGAAATAAAAAGAGCGTGGTTGAGAGAGCAGAAGAGGGTGTTTTGAAGTGGTTTGGGCACATGGAGAGAATGAGTGAGGAAAGATTGACCAAGAGGATATATGTGTCGGAGGTGGAGGGAACGAGGAGAAGAGGGAGACCAAATTGGAGGTGGAAAGATGGAGTGAAAAGGATTTTGTGTGATCGGGGCCTGAACATGCAGGAGGGTGAAAGGAGGGCAAGGAATAGAGTGAATTGGAGCGATGTGGTATACAGGGATTGACGTGCTGTCAGTGGATTGAATCAAGGCATGTGAAGCGTCTGGGGTAAACCATGGAAAGCTGTGTAGGTATATATATTTGCGTGTGTGGACGTGTGTATGTACATGTGTATGGGGGGGGTTGGGCCATTTCTTTCGTCTGTTTCCTTGCGCTACCTCGCAAACGCGGGAGACAGCGACAAAGTATAAAAAAAAAAAAAAAAAAAATATATATATATATATATATATATATATATATATATATATATATATATATATATATTTTTTTTTTTTTTTTTATTATACTTTGTCGCTGTCTCCCGCGTTTGCGAGGTAGCGCAAGGAAACAGACGAAAGAAATGGCCCAACCCCCCCATACACATGTATATACAGACGTCCACACACGCAAATATACATACCTACACAGCTTTCCATGGTTTACCCCAAACGCTTCACATGCCTTGATTCAATCCACTGACAGCACGTCAACCCCGGTATACCACATCGCTCCAATTCACTCTATTCCTTGCCCTCCTTTCACCCTCCTGCATGTTCAGGCCCCGATCACACAAAATCTTTTTCACTCCATCTTTCCACCTCCAATTTGGTCTCCCTCTTCTCCTCGTTCCCTCCACCTCCGACACATATATCCTCTTGGTCAATCTTTCCTCACTCATTCTCTCCATGTGCCCAAACCACTTCAAAACACCCTCTTCTGCTCTCTCAACCACGCTCTTTTTATTTCCACACATCTCTCTTACCCTTACGTTACTCACTCGATCAAACCACCTCACACCACACATTGTCCTCAAACATCTCATTTCCAGCACATCCATCCTCCTGCGCACAACTCTATCCATAGCCCACGCCTCGCAACCATACAACATTGTTGGCACCACTATTCCTTCAAACATACCCATTTTTGCTTTCCGACATAATGTTCTCGACTTCCACACATTCTTCAAGGCCCCCAGAATTTTCGCCCAATCCCCCACCCTATGATCCACTTCCGCTTCCATGGTTCCATCCGCTGCCAGATCCACTCCCAGATATCTAAAACACTTTACTTCCTCCAGTTTATCTCCATTCAAACTCACCTCCCAATTGACTTGACCCTCAACCCTACTGTACTTAATAACCTTGCTCTTATTCACATTTACTCTTAACTTTCTTCTTCCACACACTTTACCAAACTCAGTCACCAGCTTCTGCAGTTTCACACATGAATCAGCCACCAGCGCTGTGTCATCAGCGAACAACAACTGACTCACTTCCCAAGCTCTCTCATCCCCAACAGACTTCATACTTGCCCCTCTTTCCAAAACTCTTGCATTTACCTCCCTAACAACCCCATCCATAAACAAATTAAACAACCATGGAGACATCACACACCCCTGCCGCAAACCTACATTCACTGAGAACCAATCACTTTCCTCTCTTCCTACACGTACACATGCCTTACATCCTCGATAAAAACTTTTCACTCCTTCTAACAACTTTCCTCCCACACCATATATTCTTAATACCTTCCACAGAGCATCTCTATCAACTCTATCATATGCCTTCTCCAGATCCATAAATGCTACATACAAATCCATTTGCTTTTCTAAGTATTTCTCACATACATTCTTCAAAGCAAACACCTGATCCACACCTGATCCACACATATATATATATATATATATATATATATATATATATATATATATATATATATATATATATATATATATATATATATATATATATATATATATATATATATATATATATTTATATATATATATATATATATTTATATATATATATATATATATATATATATATATATATATTTATATATATATATATATATATATTTATATATATATAAATATATATATATATATATATATATATATATATATATATATATATATATATATATATATATATATATATATATATATATATATTTTTTTTTTTTTTTTTTTTTTTTTTTTCATACTATTTGCCATTTCCCGCGTTAGCGAGGTAGCGTTAAGAACAGAGAACTGGGCCTTAGAGGGAATATCCTCACCTGACTCCCTTCTCTGTTCCCTCTTTTGGAAAATTAAAAAAAAAACAAGAAAGGGGAGGATATCCAGCTCCCCGCTCCCTCCCCTTTTTGTCGCCTTCAACGACACGCAGGGAATACATGAGAAGTATTCTTTCTCCCCTATCCCCAGGGATATATATATATATATATATATATATATATATATATCTTTTTTTTCTTTCAAGCTATTCGCCATTTTCCGCGTTAGCGAGGTAGCGTTAAGAACAGAGAACTGGGCCTTTGAGGGAAATCCTAACCTGGGCCCGTTCTCTGTTCCTTCTTTTGGAAAATTAAAAAGAAAAAAAAAGAATATATATATATATATATATATATATATATATATATATATATATATATATATATATATATATATATATATATATATATATATATATATATATATATATATATATATATATATATCCCTGGGGATAGGGGAGAAAGAATACTTCCCACGTATTCCCTGCGTGTCGTAGAAGGCGACTAAAAGGGGAGGGAGCGGGTGGCTGGTAATCCTCCCCTCTCGTTTTTTTTTTTTTTTTTTTTTTAATTTTCCAAAAGAAGGAACAGAGAAGGGGGCCAGGTGAGGATTTTCCCTCTAAGGCCCAGTCCTCTGTTCTTAACGCTACCTCGCAAACGCGGGAAATGGCGAATAGTATGAAAAAAAAAAAAAAATTTATATATATATATATATATATATATATATATATATATATATATATATATATATATATATATATATATATATGGATCAGGTGTTTGCTTTGAAGAATGTATGTGAGAAATACTTAGAAAAGCAAATGGATTTGTATGTAGCATTTATTGATCTGGAGATGGCATATGACAGATTTGATAGAGATGGTCTGCGAAAGGTATTAAGAATATATGGTGTGGGAGGCAAGTTCTTAGAAGCACTGAAAAGTTTTTATCGAGGATGTAAGGCATGTGTACGTGTAGGAAGAGAGGAAAGTGATTGGTTCTCATTGAATGTAGGTTTGCGGCAGAGGTGTGTGATGTTTCCTTGGTTGTTTAATTTGTTTATGGATCAGGTTGTTAGGGAGGTGAATGCAATAGTTTTGGAAAGAGGGGCTGTATGCAGTTTGTTGTGGATGAGAGAGCTTGGGAAGTGAGTCAGTTGTTGTTCGCTGATGATACAGCTCTGGTGGCTGATTCATGTTAGAAACTGCAGAAGCCGGTTATTGAGTTTTGCAAAGTGTGCGAAAGAAGAAAGTTAAGAGTAAACGTATATATATTTATTTTACTTTGTCGCTGTCTCCCCAGTTAACCAGGTAAAGCAAGGAAAAAGACGAAAGAATGGCCCAACCTACCCACATACACATGTATATACATACACGTCCACACACGAAAACATACATACCTATACCTCTGAACGTATACATATGTATACACACACAGACATGTACATATATACACATGTACATAATTCATACTGTCTTCCCTTATTCATTCCAATCGCCACCACGCCACACATGAAATAACAATCCCCTTCTCCCCCGCATTTATGCGAAGTAGCGCTAGGAAAGGACATCAAAGGCCGCATTCGTTCACACTCAGTCTCTTGATGTCATGTATAATGCACTGAAACCACAGCTCCCTTTCCACATCCAGAGACCAAGGGACTTTTCATGGTTTACCTTAGACTCTTCACATGTTCTGGCTGAATCCATTGACATCACGTCGACCCCGGTATACCACATCGTTCCAATTCACTCAATTACTTGCACGCCTTTCACCCTCCTGCATGTTCAGGCCCCGATCACTTAAAATCTTTTCACTCCATCTTTCCACCTCCAATTTGGTCTCCCACTTCTCGTTCCCTCCACCTCTGAAACATACATCCTCTTGGTCAATCTTTCCTCACTCATTCTCTCCATGTGACCAAACCATTTCAAAACACTCTTTGTTGCTCTCTCAACCTCACGCTTTTCATTACCACACATCTCTCTTACACTGTTATTACTTTCTCGATGAAACCACCTCACACCACATATTGTCCTCAAACGTCTCATTTCCACACACACACATATATATATATATATATATATATATATATATATATATATATATATATATATATATATATATATATATATATATATATATATATATATATATATATATATATATATGTATATATATATATATATATATATATATATTTTATTTTTTTATTATACTTTGTCGCTGTCTCCCGCGTTTGCGAGGTAGCGCAAGGAAACAGACGAAAGAAATGGCCCAACCCCCCCCATACACATGTATATACATACGTCCACACACGCAAATATACATACCTACACAGCTTTCCATGGTTTACCCTAAACGCTTCACATGCCTTGATTCAATCCACTGACAGCACGTCAACCCCGGTATACCACATCGCTCCAATTCACTCTATTCCTTGCCCTCCTTTCACCCTCCTGCATGTTCAGGCCCCGATCACACAAAATCCTTTTCACTGCATCTTTCCACCTCCAATTTGGTCTCCCTCTTCTCCTCGTTCCCTCCACCTCCGACACATATATCCTCTTGGTCAATCTTTCCTCACTCATTCTCTCCATGTGCCCAAACCACTTCAAAACACCCTCTTCTGCTCTCTCAACCACGCTCTTTTTATTTCCACACATCTCTCTTACCCTTACGTTACTCACTCGATCAAACCACCTCACACCACACATTGTCCTCAAACATCTCATTTCCAGCACATCCATCCTTATGCGCATTACTCTATCCATAGCCCACGCCTCGCAACCATACAACATTGTTGGAACCACTATTCCTTCAAACATACCCATTTTTGCTTTCCGAGATAATGTTCTCGACTTCCACACATTCTTCAAGGCTTCCAGAATTTTCGCCCCCTCCCCCACCCTATAATCCACTTCCGCTTCCATGGTTCCATCAGCTGCCAGATCCACTCCCAGATATCTAAAACACCTCACTTCCTCCAGTTTTTCTCCATTCAAACTCACCTCCCAATTGACTTGACCCTCAACCCTACTGTACCTAATAACCTTGCTCTTATTCACATTTACTCTTAACTTTCTTCTTTCACACACTTTACCTAACTCAGTCACCAGCTTCTGCAGTTTCTCACATGAATCAGCCACCAGCGCTGTATCAGCAGCGAACAACAACTGACTCACTTCCCAAGCTCTCTCATCCCCAACAGACTTCATACTTGCCCCTCTTTCCAAAACTCTTGCATTCACCTTCCTAACAACCACATCCATAAACAAATTAAACAACCATGAAGACATCACACACCCCTGCCGAAAACCTACATTCACTGAGAACCAATCACTTTCCTCTCTTCCTACACGTACACATGCCTTACATCCTCGATAAAAACTTTTCACTGCTTCTAACAATTTGCCTCCCACACCATATATTCTTAATACCTTCCACAGAGCATCTCTATCAACTCTATCATATGCCTTCTCCAGATCCATAAATGCTACATACAAATCCATTTGCTTTTCTAAGTATTTCTCATATGCATTCTTCAAAGCAAACACCTGATCCACTCATCCTCTACCACTTCTGAAACCACAATGCTCTTCCCCAATCTGATGCTCTGTACATGCCTTCACCCTCTCAATCAATATCCTCCCATATAACTTACCAGGAATACTCAACAAACTTATACCTCTGTAATTTGAGCACTCACTCGTATCCCCTTTGCCTTTGTACAATGGCACTATGCACGCATTCCGCCAATCCTCAGGCACCTCAGCATGAGTCATACATACATTAAATAACCTTACCAACCAGTCAACAATACAGTCACCCCCTTTTTTAATAAATTCCACTGCAATACCATCCAAACCTGCTGCCTTGCCGGCTTTCATCTTCCGCAAAGCTTTTACTACCTCTTCTCTGTTTACCAAATCATTTTCCCTAACCCTCTCACTTTGCACACCACCTCGACCAAAACACCCTATATCTGCCACTCTATCATCAAACACATTCAACAAACCTTCAAAATACTCACTCCATCTCCTTCTCACATCACCACTTCTTGTTATCACCTCCCCATTTGCGCCCTTCACTGAAGTTCCCATTTGCTCCCTTGTCTTACGCACTTTATTTACCTCCTTCCAGAACATCTTTTTATTCTCCCTAAAATTTAATGATACTCTCTCACCCCAACTCTCATTTGCCCTTTTTTTCACCTCTTGCACCTTTCTCTTGACCTCCTGTCTCTTTCTTTTATACATCTCCCACTCAATTTCATTTTTTCCCTGCAAAAATCGTCCAAATGCCTCTTTCTTCTCTTTCGCTAATACTCTTACTTCTTCATCCCACCACTCACTACTCTTTCTAATCAACCCACCTCCCACTCTTCTCATGCCACAAGCATCTTTTGCGCAATCCACATGGCCAATTATAGTAATTTTTGAGTATTTTCTTTAGTGCCAGTACATTATCTTTTGTCATTTTGGACTGAAGGCAATTTTAGAATTAGGTTAGGTTGCATTGGCGTGAGAAATTTGATATGATAATTAACATCTCTAGGGATACAAAGATAACAGATAACTGCATTATCTGTATCCCCGAAGATGCGAAGTATCACGAAAAGCGCCTGCATCTTCGTGTCATTTTTGTTTTGCCTACCAGCATGTTCCAAAATAACCTTTCATGAGCTCCTCTTCGCCAACAGAACTACCTTGGCCCACCAGTGATGCTACTACGTTTGTGAATCAAGAACCATTGCAACACAAACCTCGCCAGGTGGTAGAGTGTCCCGCAGTGTATCGAGACAGACTTCCACAGAACTTTTTTAAAGGGGAAGTAAATGTTTATAGTTGTGTTACTGGAGTGATAGTTTTCATACATGGTGCTTTGACAAGAAAATAGTGAAATTGGAAAAAATGTAGCTTAGACATTGAAGTTTATTGATACAGTGGTCAAATTGATGAGAACTACTATTGACGTTTGTGTAAATAAATTATACATTTCCTTTTTCCATAGCCAGAGGTTGAACCATTATGTGACATCCATTTTTTCATTTCATTCCAAGCTAGAAGTTTCAGTTTTCTAAATTGTTTCTTACATTCTTCATATGTATATATATGTATGTGTGTGTGTGTGTATATGTGCGTATGTATGTGTGTGTGTGTGTGTGTATATATATATATATATATATATATATATATATATATATATATATATATATATATATATATATATATATATATATATATATATATATATATATATATATATATATATATATATATATATATATATATTATCCCTGGGGATAGGGGTGAAAGAATACTTCCCGCGCATTCCTCGCGTGTCGTAGAAAGCGACCTAGAGGGGACGGGAGCGGGGGGCCAGAAATCCTCCCCTCCTTGTATTTTTTAACTTTCTAAAAATGGGAAATATATATATATATATATATATATATATATATATATATATATATATATATATATATATATATATATATATATATATATATATATATATATATATATATATATATATATATATACATATATAAGTCGAGAACATTATCTCGGAAAGCAAAAATGGGTATGTTTGAAGGAATAGTGGTTCCAACAATGTTGTATGGTTGCGAGGCGTGGGCTATGGATAGAGTTGTGCGTAGGAGGATGGATGTGCTGGAAATGAGATGTTTGAGGACAATGTGTGGTGTGAGGTGGTTTGATCGAGTGAGTAACGTAAGGGTAAGAGAGATGTGTGGAAATAAAAAGAGCGTGGTTGAGAGAGCAGAAGAGGGTGTTTTGAAGTGGTTTGGGCACATGGAGAGAATGAGTGAGGAAAGATTGACCAAGAGGATATATGTGTCGGAGGTGGAGGGAACGAGGAGAAGAGGGAGACCAAATTGGAGGTGGAAAGATGGAGTGAAAAAGATTTTGTGTGATCGGGGCCTGAACATGCAGGAGGGTGAAAGGAGTGCAAGGAATAGAGTGAATTGGAGCGATGTGGTATACCGGGGTTGACGTGCTGTCAGTGGATTGAATCAAGGCATGTGAAGCGTCTGGGGTAAACCATGGAAAGCTGTGTTGGTATGTATATTTGCGTGTGTGGACGTATGTATATACATGTGTATGGGGGGGGGGGGTTGGGCCATTTCTTTCGTCTGTTTCAATGCGCTACCTCGCAAACGCGGGAGACAGCGACAAAGTATAATAAATAAATAAATAAATATATATATATATATATATATATATATATATATATATATATATATATTTTTTTTTTTTTTACTTTGTCGCTGTCTCCCGCGTTTGCGAGGTAGCGCAAGGAAACAGACGAAAGAAATGGCCCAACCCCCCCCCCATACACATGTACATACACACGTCCACACACGCAAATATACATACCTACACAGCTTTCCATGGTTTACCCCAAACGCTTCACATGCCTTGATTCAATCCACTGACAGCACGTCAACCCCTGTATACCACATCGCTCCAATTCACTCTATTCCTTGCCCTCCTTTCACCCTCCTGCATGTTCAGGCCCCGATCACACAAAATCTTTTTCACTCCATCTTTCCACCTCCAATTTGGTCTCCCTCTTCTCCTCGTTCCCTCCACCTCCGACACATATATCCTCTTGGTCAATCTTTCCTCACTCATTCTCTCCATGTGCCCAAACCATTTCAAAACACCCTCTTCTGCTCTCTCAACCACGCTCTTTTTATTTCCACACATCTCTCTTACCCTTATGTTACTTACTCGATCAAACCACCTCACACCACACATTGTCCTCAAACATCTCATTTCCAGCACATCCATCCTCCTGCGCACAACTCTATCCATAGCCTACGCCTCGCAACCATACAACATTGTTGGAACCACTATTCCTTCAAACATACCCATTTTTGCTTTCCGAGATAATGTTCTCGACTTCCACACATTTTTCAAGGCTCCCAAAATTTTCGCCCCCTCCCCCACCCTATGATCCACTTCCGCTTCCATGGTTCCATCCGCTGACAGATCCACTCCCAGATATCTTAAACACTTCACTTCCTCCAGTTTTTCTCCATTCAAACTCACCTCCCAATTGACTTGACCCTCAACCCTACTGTACCTAATAACCTTGCTCTTATTCACATTTACTCTTAACTTTCTTCTTCCACACACTTTACCAAACTCAGTCACCAGCTTCTGCAGTTTCTCACATGAATCAGCCACCAGCGCTGTATCATCAGCGAACAACAACTGACTCACTTCCCAAGCTCTCTCATCCCCAACAGACTTCATACTTGCCCCTCTTTCCAGGACTCTTGCATTTACCTCCCTAACAACCCCATCCATAAACAAATTAAACAACCATGGAGACATCACACACCCCTGCCGAAAACCTACATTCACTGAGAACCAATCACTTTCCTCTCTTCCTACACGTACACATGCCTTACATCCTCGATAAAAACTTTTCACTGCTTCTAACAACTTGCCTCCAACACCATATATTCTTAATACCTTCCACAGAGCATCTCTATCAACTCTATCATATGCCTTCTCCAGATCCATAAATGGTACATACAAATCCATTTGCTTTTCTAAGTATTTCTCACATACAT
Organism: Panulirus ornatus; assembly: GCF_036320965.1. Classification (NCBI taxonomy): domain Eukaryota; kingdom Metazoa; phylum Arthropoda; class Malacostraca; order Decapoda; family Palinuridae; genus Panulirus; species Panulirus ornatus. Next base: position 45,998,455 of record NC_092224.1, read on the forward strand.
TCTTCAAAGCAAACACCTGATCCACACATCCTCTACCACTTCTGAAACCACAATGCTCTTCCCCAATCTGATGCTCTGTACATGCCTTCACCCTCTCAATCAATACCCTCCCATATAATTTACCAGGAATACTCAACAAACTTATACTTCTGTAATTTGAACACTCACTCTTATCCCCTTTGCCTTTGTACAATGGCACTATGCACGCATTCCGCCAATCCTCAGGCACCTCAGCATGAGTCATACATACATTAAATAACCTTACCAACCAGTCAACAATACAGTCACCCCCTTTTTTAATAAATTCCACTGCAATACCATCCAAACCTGCAGCCTTGCCGGCTTTCATCTTCCGCAAAGCTTTTACTACCTCTTCTCTGTCTACCAAATCATTTTCCCTAACCCTCTCACTTTGCACACCACCTCGACCAAAACACCCTATATCTGCCACTCTGTCATCAGACACATTCAACAAACCTTCAAAATACTCATTCCATCTCCTTCTCACATCACCACTACTTGTTATCACCTCCCCATTTACGCCCTTCACTGAAGTTCCCATTTGCTCCCTTGTCTTACGCACCCTATTTACCTCCTTCCAGAACATCTTTTTATTCTCCCTAAAATTTACTGATAGTCTCTCACCCCAACTCTCATTTGCAGCTTTTTTTCACCTCTTGCACCTTTCTCTTGACCTCCTGTCTCTTTCTTTTATACTTCTCCCACTCAATTGCATTTTTTCCCTGCAAAAATCGTCCAAATGCCTCTCTCTTCTCTTTCACTAATACTCTTACTTCTTCATCCCACCACTCACTACCCTTTCTAAACAGCCCACCTCCCACTCTTCTCATGCCACAAGCATCTTTTGCGCAATCCATCACTGATTCCCTAAATACATCCCATTCCTCCCCCATTCCCCTTACTTCCATTGTTCTCACCTTTTTCCATTCTGTACACAGTCTCTCCTGGTACTTCCCCACACAGGTCTCCTTCCCAAGCTCACTTACTCTCACCACCTTCTTCACCCCAACATTCACTCCTCTTTTCTGAAAACCCATACTAATCTTCACCTTAGCCTCCACAAGATAATGATCAGACATCCCTCCAGTTGCACCTCTCAGCACATTAACATCCAAAAGTCTCTCTTTCGCACGCCTGTCAATTAACACGTAATCCAATAACGCTCTCTGGCCATCTCTCCTACTTACATAAGTATACTTATGTATATCTCGCTTTTTAAACCAGGTATTCCCAATCATCAGTCCTTTTTCAGCACATAAATCTACAAGCTCTTCACCATTTCCATTTACAACACTGAACACCCCATGCATACCAATTATTCCCTCAACTGCCACATTACTCACCTTTGCATTCAAATCACCCATCACTATAACCCGGTCTCGTGCATCAAAACCGCTAACACACTCATTCAGCTGCTCCCAAAACACTTGCCTCTCATGATCTTTCTTCTCATGCCCAGGTGCATATGCACCAATAATCACCCACCTCTCTCCATCAACTTTCAATTTTACCCATATTAATCGAGAATTTACTTTCTTACATTCTATCACATACTCCCACAACTCCTGTTTCTGGAGTATTGCTACTCCTTCCCTTGCTCTTGTCCTCTCACTAACCCCTGACTTCACTCCCCAGACATTTCCAAACCACTCTTCCCCTTTACCCTTGAGCTTCGTTTCACTCAGAGCCAAAACATCCAGGTTCCTTTCCTCAAACATACTACCTATCTCTCCTTTTTTCACATCTTGGTTACATCCACACACATTTAGGCACCCAACTCTGAGCCTTCGAGGAGGATGATCACTCCCCGCGTGACTCCTTCTTCTGTTTCCCATTTTAGAAAGTTAATACAAGGAGGGGAGGATTTCCGGCCCCCCGCTCCCGTCCCCTCTAGTCGCTTTCTACGACACGCGAGGAATACGTGGGAAGTATTCTTTCACCCCTATCCCCAGGGATAATATACATATATATATACATATACACACACACACACATACACACACATACGCACATACACTCACACACACACACATACATATATATACATATGAAAAATGTAAGAAACAATTTAGAAAACAAACTTTTAGCTTGAAATGAATGAAAAAAATGAATGTCACATAATGGTTCAACCTCTGGCTATGGAAAAGGAAATGTACAATTTATTCACACAAACGTCAATAGCAGTTCTCATCAATTTCACCACTGTATCAATAAGCTTCAATGTCTAAGCTACATTTTTCTCCAACTTCACTATGTTCTTGTCAAAAACACCATGCATGAAAACTATCACTCCAGTAACACAACTATAAACATTTACTTCCCCTTAATAATATATATATATATATATATATATATATATATATATATATATATATATATATATATATATATATATATATATATATATATATATATATATATATATTATCCCTGGGGATAGGGGAGAAAGAATACTTCCCACGTATTCCCTGCGTGTCGTAGAAGGCGACTAAAAGGGGAGGGAGCGGGGTCTGGAAATCTTCCCCTCTCGTTTTTTTTTTAATTCTCCGAAACAAGCAACAGAGAAGGGGGCCAGGTGAGGATATTCCCTCCAAGGCCCAGTCCTCTGTTCTTAACGCTACCTCGCTAACGCGGGAAATGGCGAGTAGTTTGAAAGAAAGAAAGAAAGATATATATATATATATATATATATATATATATATATATATATATATATATATATATATATATATACATATATATATATATATATATATATATATATATATATATATATATATATATATATATATATATATATATATATATGACTGAGTTTGGTAAAGTTTGTGAGAGAAGAAAGCTGAGAGTAAATATGAATAAGAGCAAGGTTATTAGATACAGTAGGGTTGAGGGACAAGTCAATTGGAAGGTAAGTTTGAATGGAGAGAAACTGCAGGAAGTGAAGTGTTTTAGATGTCTTGGAGTGGATTTGGCAGCGGATTGAATCATGGAAGAGGAAGTGAATCATAGGGTGGGAGATTGGGCGAAAATTCTGGGAGCGTTGAAGAATGTGTTAAAGTCGAGAACATTATCTCGAAAGCAAAAATGGGTGTGTTTGAAGGAATAGTGGTTCCAACAATGTTATATGTTTGCGAGGCGTGGGCTAAGGATAGAGTTAGGTGGAGGAGGGGTGGATGTGCTGGATATGAGATGTTTGAGGACAATATGTGGTGTGGGGAGGTTTGATCGAGTAAGTAATGTAAGGGTAAGAGAGATGTGTGGAAATAAAAAGAGTGTGGTTGAGAGCGCAATAGAGGGTGTTTTGAAATGGTTTGGTCACATGGAGAGAATGAGTGAGGAAAGATTGACCAAGAGGATATATGTGTCAAAGTTGGAAGGAACGAGGAGAAGTGGGAGACCAAATTGGAGGTGGAAAGATGGAGTGAAAAAGATTTTGAGTGATCGGGAGCTGAACATGCAGGAGGGTGAACGGCGGGCAAGGAATCGAGTGAATTGGAACGATGTGGTATACCGGGGTCGACATGCTGTCAATGGATTGAACCAGGCATGTGAAGCGTCTGGGGTAAACCTTTGAAAGTTCTGTGGAGCCTGGATGTGGAAAGGGAGCTGTGGTTTCGGTGCATTATTACATGACAGCTAGAGACTTGTCTTTTCCTAGCGCTACCTCGCACATATGAGGGGGGGAGGGGGTTGTTATTCCATGTATGGCAAGGTGGCGGTGGGAATAAATAAAGGCAGACAGTATGAATCATGTACATGTGTATATATGTTTATGTCTGTGTGTGTATATGTATGTGTACATTGAGATGTATAGGTATGTATATTTGCGTGTGTGAACGTGTTTGTATATACATGTGTATGTGGGTGGGTTGGGACATTCTTTCGTCTGTTTCCTTGCGCTACTTCGCTAACGCGGGACACAGCGACAAAGCAAAAATAGATAAATATACATACATATATATATATATATATATATATATATATATATATATATATATATATATATATATATATATATATATATATATATATATATATATATATATATATATACATATATATATATATATATATATATATATATATATATATATATATATATATATATATATATATATATATATATATATATATATATATATATATATATATATATATATATATATATATATATATATATATATATTTATGTTTCCCATGTGAAAATTGGAGTGAATAAGATTTTGTGTGATCGGGGCCTGAACATGCAAGAGGGTGAAGGGAGGGCAAGGGATAGAGTGAATTGGATCGATGTGGTATACCGGGGTTGACGTGCTGTCAGTGGATTGAATCAGGGCATGTGAAGCGTCTGGGATAAACCATGGAAACTAGTGTGGGGGGCCTGAATGTGGAAAGTGAGCTGTGGTTTTGGGCATTATTGCATGACAGCTAGAGACTGAGTGTGAGCGAATGGGGCCTTTGTTGTCTTTTCCTAGTGCTATCTCGCACACATGAGGGGGGAGGGGGATGGTATTCCATGTGTGGCGAGGTGGCGATGGGAATGAATAAAGGCAGACAGTGTGAATTGTGTGCATGGGTATATATGTATGTGTCTGTGTGTGTATATATATGTGTACATTGAGATGTATAGGTATGCATATTTGCGTGTGTGGACGTGTATGTATATACATTGTGTATGGGGGTGGGTTGGGCCATTTCTTTCGTCTGTTTCCTTGCGCTACCTCTTAAACGCAGGAGACAGCGACAAAGCAAAATAATAAATAAATAAATAGATAAATGTACATTTATTAAAAAAGGGGTGACTTTATTGTTGAATGGTTGGTGAGGTTATTTAATTTATGCATGATTCATGGTGAGGTACCTGAGGATTTGCGGAATGCTTGCATAGTGCCATTGTAAGAATGAGTGCTCAAATTACAGAGGTATAAGTTTGTTGAGTATTCCCGGTAAATTATATGGGAGGGTATTGATTGAGAGGGTGAAGGCATGTATAGAGCATCAGATTGGGGAAGAGCAGTGTGGTTTCAGAAGTGGTAAAGGATGTGTGGATCAGGTGTTTGCTTTGAAGAATGTATGTGAGAAATACTTAGAAAAGCAAATGGAATTGTATGTAGCATTTATGGATCTGGAGAAGGCATATGATAAAGTTGACAGAGATGCTCTGTGGAAGGTATAAAGAATGTATTGTGTGGGAGGCAAGTTGTTAGAAGCAGTGAAAAGTTTTTATCGAGGATGTAATGCATGTGTACGTGTTTAATTTGTTTATGGATGAGGTTGTTAGAGAGGTGAATGCAAGAGTTTTGGAAAGAGGGGCAAGTATGCAGTCTGTTGGGGATGAGAGAGCTTTGGAAGTGAGTCATTGTTGTTCGCTGATGATACAGCGCGTGTGTCTGATTCATGTGAGAAACTGCAGAAGCTGGTGACTGAGTTTGGTAAAGTGTGTGAAAGAAGAAAGTTAAGAGTAAATGTGAATAAGAGCAAGCTTATTAGGTACAGTAGGGTTGAGGGTCAAGGCAATCGGGAGGTAAGTTTTAATGGAGAAAAACTGGAGGAAGTGAAGCGTTTTACATATTTGGGAGCGGATCTGGCACCGGATGGAACCATGGAAGCGGAAGTGAATCATAGGGTGGGGGAGGGGGCGAAAATCCTGGGAGCCTTGAAGAATGTGTGGAAGTCGAGAACATTATCTCGGAAAGCAAAAATGGGTATGTTTGAAGGAATGGTGGTTCCAATAATGTTGTATGGTTGCGAGGCGTGGGCTATGGATAGAGTTGTGCGTAGGAGGATGGATGTGCTGGAAATGAGATGTTTGAGGACAATATGTGGTGTGAGGTGATTTGATCGAGTAAGTAATGTAAGGGTAATAGAGATGTGTGGAAATAAAAAGAACGTAGTTGAGAGAGCAGAAGAGGGTGTTTGAAATGGTTTGGTCACATGGAGAGAATGAGTGAGGAAAGATTGACCAAGAGGATATATGTGTCAGAGGTGGAGAGAACGAGGAGAAATGGGAGACCAAATTGGAGGTGGAAAGATGGAGTGAAAAAGATTTTGTGATCGGGGCCTGAACATGCAGGAGGGTGAAAGGCGGGCAAGGAATAGAGTGAATTGGATCGATGTGGTATACCGGGGTTGACGTGCCGTCAATGTATTAAATCAGGGCATGTGAAGAGTCTGGGGTAAACCATGGAAAGTTGTGTGGGGCCTGGATGTTGAAAGGGAGCTGTGGTTTCGGCATTATAACATGACAGCTAGAGACTGAGTGTGAACGAATGGGGCCTTTGTTGTCGTTTCCTAGCGCTACGTCGCACACATGAGGGGGGAGGGGGATGTTATTCCATGTGTGGCGAGGTGGCGATGGGAATAAATAAAGTCAGACAGTATGAATTATGTATATGTGTATATATATATATATATATATATATATATATATATATATATATATATATATATATATATATATATATATATATATATATATATATATATATATATATATATATATATATATATATATATATCTGTGTATGTATACATTTGTGTACATTGAGATGTATAGGTATGTATATTTGCGTGTGTGGACGTGTATGTATATACATGTGTATGGGGGTGGGTTGGGCCATTTCTTTCGTCTGTTTCCTTGCGCTACCTCGCAAACGCGGAGACAGCGACAAAGCAACATAAATAATATAATATATATCTTTTTATTTTTCATTTCGTACTATTCGCCATTTCCCACGTCAGCGAGGTAGCGTTAAGAACAGAGGAATGGGCTTTTGAGGGAACATCCTCACCTGGCCCCCTTCTCTGTTCCTTCTTTTGGAAAATTGAAAAAAACGAGAGGGGAGGATTTCCAGCCACCCACTCCCTCCCCTTTTAGTCGCCTTCTACGACACGCAGGGAATACGTGGGAAGTATTCTTTCTCCCCTATCCCCAGGGATATATATATATATTTTCTTCTTTTCATACATATTCATCATCATCCGCGTTAGCGTAGTGTATGTCACTCAGAAAGTGAGGTGAACCTGAAAAACCTTTGAGGATTTCCCTCAAGTCAAGATGGTTCACCTGCTGGACCTTTGGGAACGACAGTTAAGTCAGGGAGCTCCATCTGCTGTACCTTTGAAGTTTTCAAATATTTCATAAAGATTAACCTGCTTTACTTTTGAAGACTTCACTTAAGTCAAGCAAGGCCAACTGGTGGACCTCTGATGACTTTACTCAGGTCAATGAGTTCCACCTACTGGACCTTTGAGGATTTCACTCAAGTCAGGGAGGCCCAACTGCTGGACCTTTGACCTCTACACTCAAGTGAGGGAGGTCTACTTGTTGGACCTTTCAGGACTTCTTTCAAGTCACAGAGGTCCACCGCTGGTCCTTTCAAGACTTCAAGCATGCTTCGGAGGTCCACCTGGTGAACCTTTGAGGTCTTTACTCAAGTAATGAAGGTCAGCCTGCTGTACTCTGGATGACTTCACTCGTCATGGAAGTCCCCCTACTGGACCTTTGAGAATTTCACACAAGTCAGGGAAGTCCACTTGCTAGACCTTTGAGGTCTTTTTTCAGTTCAAGGAGGTCAACATACTTCCTGACTTTACTCCTGTCAGGGAGGTCCACCTGCTGGACATGTGAGGACTTTTCTCAAGTCAGGAGCGTCCACCTAGTGGACCTTTGCACACTACACTCAGAGAGTGCGATCTACCTGCTGAACCTATGTGCACTTCACACAGACGGTAACGTCAACCTGGTGGACATTTTTACACTTCACTCAGACAGTGAGATCCAACTGCTGGACCTTTCATGATTTCACTCATGTCAGGGTAGTCCACCTGCTGAACCGTAGTGTAATTTACTCAGAAGGTGAGATCAGCTTGCTAGACCTTTGAGGATTTCATTCAAGTCAATGTGATCCATCTGCTGGACCTTTCATGACGTCACTCAAGTCAAGGAGGTCCACCAGCTGGACCTTCAAAACCATGCAAGTTAGGGAGGTCCGCCTGGTGGATCTTTCAGGTCTTTACTCAATTCATGAAGGTCATCCTGCTTAAGGGATGTTGATTTCCCTAAGTAATGGAGGTCCATCTGCTAAACGGCTGAGGACTTCAAGCAAGTAAGGGAAGTTCGTCTGCTGGACCTGTGTCTTCTTCACACAATTCAAAGGTGAACCTGGTGGATCTTTGTATACTTCACTCAGAGAGTGAGGTCCAAATGCAAGCCCGTTGATGCTTTCACTCATGTCAGGAAGGTCCTCCTGCTGTAGAGTAATTCACTCAGAAAACGAGGTCACCCTGAGAGACCTTTGAGGACTTCACTCAAGTCAAGGTGGTTCACCTGCTGAACCTATGAGAACGTCATTCACGTCAGGGAGGTACACCTGTTGGACTTATCTTTACTTCAAGCAAGTCAGGGAAGTCCATCTGCTGAACCTTTGAAGTTTTCATTTATTTACGATGACTTCACACAAGTTAGGGAAGGCCAACTACAGGAACCCTGATGACTTTACTCAAGTCAGTGAGGTCCACCTACCGTGCCTGAGGATTTCACTCAAGTCAGGGAGGCCCAACTGCTGGACCTTTGAACTCTACACTCAAGTCAGGGAGGTCCACCTGTTGGACCTTTCAAGACTTCTTTCAAGTCACGGAGCTCCACCGGTGGCCTTTTCAAGACTTAACGCATGCTTTAGAGGTCCACCTGGTGCACCTTTGAGGTCTTTACTCAAGTAGTGAAGGTCAGCCTGCTGTACTTTTGATGATTTCACTCGTCATGGAAGTCTACCTACTGTACCTTTGAGGAAGTCACAGAAGTCAGGGAAGTCCATCTGCTAGACCTTTGAGGTCTTCATTCTGTTCATGGAGATCAACATACTAGACGTTTGCTTACTTTACTCATGTCAGGGAGGGCCACCTGCTGGACATGTGAGGACTTCACTCAAGCCAGGGAGTTCCACCTAGTGGACCTTTGCACACTATACTCAGAGAGTGTGCTCTACCTGCTGAACCTATGTGCACTTCACACAGACAGTGGCATCAACCTGGTGGACATTTTTACACTTCACGCAGACAGTAAGATCCAACTGTTGTACCCTTAATGATTTCGCTCATGCTAGGGTGGTCCAACTTCTGGACCGTAGTGTAATTCACGCAGGATGTGAAATCAACCTAATGAACCTTTGAGGATTTCACTCGTCAGGTTTGTTCACCTGCTGAATCTTTGAGAACGTCATACAAGTCAGGGAGGTCCACCTGTTGGACTTATTTTTACTTCAAGCAAGCCAGGGAAGTGCATTTTCTTTACCTTTAAAGTTTTCATTTATTTCATAGAGGGTAACCTGCTTCACTTTTGATGACTTCACTGAAGTCAGGCAAGGCCAACTGCTGAACCTTCGATGACTTTACTCAAGTCAGTAAGGTCTACCTTCTGGGCCTTTGAGAATTTCACTCATGTCAGAGAGGCCCATCCGCTGGACCTTTGAACTCTACACTCAAGTAAGGGAGGTCCACCTGTTGGACCTTTCAGGACTTCTTTCAAGTCACAGAGGTCCACCGCTGGCCCTTTAAAGAGTTCATGCATGCTTCGGAGGTCCATAAGGTGCATATACTCAATTAATGGTCTATACTCAATTAATGAAGGTCAACTTGCTGAACTTTTGTTGACTTCACTCGTCATGGAGTTCCCCCTGCTGAACCTTTGAGGACTTTACACAAGTCAGGGAAGTCCACCTGCTAGATAGACCTTTGAGGTCTTCATTCAGTTCATGGAGATGAATATACCTAACATTTGCTGACTTTACTCATATCAGGTAGGTCCACCTGCTGGACATGTGAGGCCTTCAATCAAGGAAGGTCCACATAGTGGACCTTAGCACGTACACTCAGAGAGTTTGGTCCACCTGCTGAACCTATGGTCACTTTAGGCAGACAGTGACATCAGCCTGGTAGACATTTTTACACTTCACCCCGACAGTGAGATCCAACTGCTGGACCTTTCATGATTTCACTCAGAAAGTGAGGTCAACTTAGTGAACCTTTGAGGATTTCATTCAAGTCAGTGTGGTCAATCTGCTAGACCTTTGATGAGGTCACTGTCCAGAGGTCCACCTGCTGGACCTTTCAAGACTTCATGCATGTTTGGAAGGTCCGCCTGATGGACTTCTCAGGTCATTACTTAAGTCATGAAGGTCAACCTGTTTAGCTTTGTTGATTTCACTTAGTTCATGGAGGTCCACCTGCTGGACGGTTGAGGACTTCAAGCTAGTCAGGGAAGATCATCTGCTGGACCTTTGTCGTCTTCACCCAATCCAAAGGTGAACCTGGTGGATCTTTGTACACTTTTTCCAACTGCAGGTCCTATGATGCTTTCACTTATGGCAAGGAGGTGTTCCTACTGGACACTAGCGTAATTCTCTCGGATAATGAGGTCAACCTGAAAGACCTTTGAGGATTTCACTCAAGTCAGGGTGGTTCACCTGCTGAACCTTTGAAAACGTTATTCAAGACAGGGATGTCAAACTTTTGGGCTCATTCTTTACCTCAATCAAGTCAGGGAAGTCCATCTACTGCACCTTTGAAGTTTTCATTTATTTCATAAAGGTTAACCTTTTGATGGCTTCACTCAAATCAGGCAAGGCCAACTGCTAGACCTTTAATGACTTTACTGAAGTCAATGGGGTCAACCTACTGGGCCTTAATGATTTCACTCAAGTTAGGGAGGCACAACTGCTGTACCTTTAAACTCAACACTCAAGTAAGGCAGGTCCAGCTGTTGGACCTTTCAGGACTCTTTTCAAGTCACAGAGTTCCACCACTGGTCCTTGCAAGTCTTCATGCATGCTTCAGAGATCCACCTGGTGCATCTTTGAGGTCTTTACTCAAGTCATAAAGGTCAACATGCTGAACGTTTAATGACTTCACTTGTCATGGAGGTCTACCTGCTGGACCTTAGAGGACTTCACATAAGTCAGGGAAGTCAACCTGCTAGACCTTTGAGGTCTTCATCCAGTTCATGGAGATCATCATACTTGACGTTTTCTGACTTTACTCATATCAGGGAGGTCCACCTGCTGGATATGTAAGGACTTCACTCAAGTCAGGTAGGTTCACCTGGTGGACGTTTGCACACTATACTCAGAGAGTGTGGTCCAACTGCTGAACCTATGTGTACTTCACACAGACAGTGACGTCAACCTGGTGAACATTTCTACTCTTCACTCAGACACTGAGGTCCATTTGCTGGACCTTTCATGATTTCACTCATGTCAGGGTGGTCCACCTGCTTGACCGTAGTGCAATTTACTCAGAAAGTGAGGTCAACCTAATGGACTTTTGAGGATTTCATTCATGTCAGTGTTGTCCACCTGCTGGCCCTTTGATGACGTCACTCATGTCAAGGAGGTAAACCCACTGGACCTTTCAAGATTTCGTGCAAGTTAGGGAAGTCCGTCTGATGGACTTTTGATGTCTTTACTCAAGTCGTGATGGTCAACATGCTTAACGTTCGATGATTTCACCCAAGTCATGGAGTTCCACCTGCTGAACGGTTGAGGACTTCTAGGGAGTCAGGAAAGTTCATCTGTTGGACCTTTGTTGTCTTCACGCAATCTAAAAGGTCAACCTGGTGGACCTTTGTACACTTTACTCAGACAGTGAAATCCAACTGCAAGCCCTTTGATGCTTTCACTCATGTCAGGGAGGTCCTCCTGCTGGGCAGTAGTGTAATTCAATCAGAAAGTGAGGTCAACATGAAAGACCTTTGAGGATCTCACTTAAGTCAGGGTGTTTCACCTGCTGAACTTTTGAGAACGTCATTCACGTCAGGGAGGTACACTTGTTGGACTTATTTTTGCTTCAAGCAAGTCAGGGAAGTCCATCTGCTGTACCTTTAAAATTCTTATTTATTTCATAAAGAGTAACCTGCTTGACTTTTGATGACTTCACTCAAGTCAAGCAAGGCCAACTGCTGGACCTTTGAGGATTTCAGTCAGGGAGGCCAACTGCTGGACTCAAGTAAGGGAGGTCCACCTGTTGGACCTTTCAGGACTTCTTTCAAATCACAGAGGTCCACCGCCGGCCCTTTGAGGACTTTACGCAGGCTTTCGAGGTCCACCTGCTGCACCTTTGAGGTCTTTACTCAAGTAATGAACGCCAACCTGCTGTACATTTAGTGACTTCACATGTCATGGATGTCTAACAGCCGGACCTTTGAGGACTTTACACAAGTGAGGGAAGTCCACCTGCTAGACTTTTCAGGTCTTCATTCAGTTCATGGAGGTCAACATACTTGACGTTTGCTGACTTTACTCATGTAAGGGAGGTCCACCTGCTTTACATAAGAGGACTTCACTCAAGTCAGGAAGGTCCACCTAGTGGACATTTGCACACTGTACTTAGATTTTTTTTGTCCACTTGCTAAACCTATGTACACTTCATACACACAGTGGCGTCAACCTGGTGGACATTTTTACACTTAAATGTGAGATCCAATTACTGGACCTTTCATGATTTCACTCATGTCAGGGTGATCCACCTGCTGGACCATACTGAGATTCACTCATAAAGTATGGTCAAAATAGTGGACCTTTGATGATTTCATTCAAGTCAATGTGGTCCACCTGCTGGACCTTTGATGACGTCACTCAAGTGAAGGAGGTACACTAGCTGGACCTTTCAAGACTTCATGCAAGTTAGGTAGCTCCCCCTGATGGACTTTTCAGGTCTTTACGCAAGTCATGAAGGTCATCCTGCTTAACTTTTGTTGATTTCACTAAAGTCATGGAGGTCCACCCACTGGACGGTTGAGGACTTCAAGCAAGTCAGGGAAGTTCATCTGCTGGATCTTTGTCGTCTTTACTCAATTCAGAGGTGAACCTGGAGGACCTCTGTACGCTTTATTCAGAGAGTGAGGTCCAACTGCATGCCCTATGATGCCTTCACTCATGTCAGAAAGTGAGGTCAACATGAAAGACCTTTGAGGATTTCACTCAAGTCAGGGTGGTTCACCTGCTGGATCTTTGAGTATTTCTTTCGTCAGGGAGGTCCACCTGTTGGACTTTTTTTTTTACTTCAAGCAAGTCGGGGAAGTCCATCTGATGTACCTTTGAAATTTTTATTTATTTCATAAAGGGTAACCTGCTTACTTTTGATGACTTCTCTCAAGTCAGGCAAGGCCAACTGCTGGACCTTCAATGACTTTACTCCAGTCAATGAGTTCCACCTGCTGGGCCTTTGAGGATTTCACTCAAGTCAGGGAGACCCAACTGCTGGACATTTGAACTCTACACTCAAGTCACAGAGGTCCACCGCTGGCCCTTTCAAGACTTCACGCATGCTTCGGGGGTCCACCTGGTGCACCTTTGTAGTCTTTATTCAAATAATGAAGGTCAACATACTGTACTTTTGATGACTTCACTCGTCATGGATGCCCACTTGCTGGACCTTTGAAGACTTAACACAAGTCAGGGAAGTCCACCTGCTAGACCTTTGAGGTCTTCATTCAGTTCATGGAGTTCAACATACCTGACGTTTGCTGACTTTACTCATGTCAGTGAGATCCACTAGCTGGACTTGTGAGGACTTCACTCAAGTCAGAAAGGTCCACCTAGTGGATCTTTACACACTATGCTCAGAGAGTGTGGTCCACCTGCTGAACCTATGTCCACTTCACACAGACAGTGACGTCTACCTGGTGGACATTTTTACACTTCACTCAGACAGTGAGATCTAACTATTACACCTTTTATGATTTCCCCTCATATCACGGTGGTCCACCTCCTGGGCCGTAGTGTAATTCACTCAAAAATTGAGGTCAACCTAATGGACCTTTGGGGATTTCATTCAAGTCAGTGAGATCCACCTGCTGGATCTTTTTGCAGTTTACTCAGAGAGTGAGGTCAAACTGTAGGCCCTATGATGCTTTCACTAATGTCAGGGAGATCCTCCTGCTGGACAGTATTGTAATACAATCAGAAAGTGAGGTCAACCTGAAAGCCCTTTGAGGATTTCACTCAAGTCAGGGCAGTTCTCCTGCTGGACCTTTGAGAACATCATTCAAGACAGGGAGGGACACCTGTTGGACTTATTTTTACTTCAAGCAAGTCAGGGAAGTCCAGCTGCTGTATCTTTGAAGTTTTGATATATTTCATAAAGAGTAACCTGCTTGACTTTTGATGACTTCATTCAAGTCAGGCAAGGCCAACTACTGGACCTTTGATGACTTTATTCAAGTCAGTGAGGTCCACCTACCTACTGGGCCTTTGAGGATTTCACTCAAGTCAGAGAGGCCCAACTGCTGGACCTTTGAACTCTACACTCAAGTCACGGAGGTCTACCTGTTGGACCTTTCAGGACTTCTTTCAAGCCACAGAGGTCCACCGCTGGTCTTTCAAGACTTCAAGCATGCTTCGTAAATCCACCTGGTGCGCCTCTGTGGTCTTTACTCAAGTAATGAAGGTCAACATGATGTACTTTTGATGACTTCACTCATCATGGAGGTCCACTTGCTGGACCTTTGAGGACTTCACACAAGTCAGGGAAGTCCACCTGCTAGACCTTCCAAGTCTTCATTCAGTTCATGGAGTTCAACACACTTGACGTTTGCTGACTTTACTCATGTCAAGGAGGTCCACCTGTTGGACATGTTAGGAATTCACTCAAATCAGGAAGGTCCACCTAGTGGACCTTTGCAAACTATACTCAGAGAGTGTGGTCTACCTGCTGAACCAATGTGTACTTCACACAGACGGTAACGTCAACCTGGTGGACATTTTTACACTTCACTCAGATAGTGAGATCCAACTGCTGGATCTTTTATGATTTCACACATGTCAGGGTGTTCCACATGCTGGACCATAGTGTATTTTACACAGAAAGTGAGGTCAAAGTAATGGACCTTTGAGGATTTCATTCAAGTCAATGTGGTCCACCTGCTGGACCTCTCATGATGCCACTCAAGTCAAGTAGGTCCATCCGCCGGAACCTTTCAAGGCTTCATGCAAGTTAGGGAGGTTCGTCTAGTGGACCATTGAGGTCTTTACTCAAGTCATGAAGGTCAACCTGCCTAACGTTTGTTGATTTCAATCAAGTCATGGAGGTCCACCTGCTGGACGGTTGAGGACTTCAAGCAAATCAAGGAAGTTCATCTGCTGGAACTTTGTCGTCTTCACTCAATTAAAAGGTCAACCTAGTGAACCTTTGTACACTTTACGCAAGAGCGAGGTCCAACTGCAGGCCCTTTGATGTTCTCATTCATGTCAGGGAGGTCTTCCAGCTGGACAGTAGTGTAATTCACTCAGAAAGTGAGGTCAACGTGAGAGACCTTTGAGAATTTCACTCACGTCAGGATGGTTCAACTGCTGGACCTTTGAGAACGTCATTCAAGTCAGGGAGGTACACCTGTTGGACTTATTTTTACTTCAAGCAAGTCAGGGAAGTCCATATACTTTACCTTTGACGTTTTTATTTATTTCATAAAGAGTAACCTGCTTGACTTTTGATGATTTCACTCAAGTCAGGCAAGGCAAACTGCTGGATCTTTGATGACTTTATTCAAGTCAATGAGGTCTACTTACTTGGCCTTTGAGGATTTCATTCAAGTCAGGGAGGCGCAACTGCTGGACCTTTGAACTCTACACTCAGGTCAGGGAGGTCCACCTGTTGGAACTTTCAGGACTTCTTTCAAGCCCTTTCAAGACTTCACACATGCTTCGGAGGTCCACCTGGTGCACCTATGGTTTCTTTACTCAAGTAGTGAAGGTCAACATGCTGTACTTTTGATGACTTCACTCATCATGGAGGTCCACTTGCTGAACTTTTGAGGACTTTACACAAGTGAGGGAAGTCCGCCTGCTAGACCTTTGAGGTCTTTATTCAGTTCACTGAGGTCAACCTACTTGACACTTGCTGAATTTACTCATGTCAGGAATGTCCACCTGCTGAACATGTAAGGACTTCTTTCAAGTCAGGAAGGTCCACCTATGCTCAGAGAGTGTGGTCCACCTGCTGAACCTATGTGTACTTCACACAGACACTGACGTCAGTCTGGTGGACATTTTTACACTTCACTCAGAAAGTGAGATCCAACTGTTGGACCTTTCATAATTTCACTCATGTCAGGGTGGTCCATCTGCTGGAGGTAGTGTAATTCACTCAGAAAGTGATGTCAACCTAATGGGCCTTTAAGAATTTCATTCAAGTCAGTGTTGTCCACCTGCTGGGCCTTTGATGACGCCACTCAAGTCAAAGAAGTCCATCTGCTGGACCTTTCAAGACTTCATGCAAGTTAGAGAGGTCTGCCTGATGGAATTTTGAGGTCTTTACACAAGTCATGAAGTTCAACCTGGTTAACGTTTGTTGATTTCACTCTAGTCATGGAAGTCTACCTGCTGGACGGTTGAAGACTTCAAGCAAGTTAGGAAAGTTCATGTGCTGGACCTTTGTCGTCCTCACCCAATTCAAAGGTCAACCTGGTGGGCCTTTGTGCACTTTACTCAGTGAGGTCCACTGCAGGCCCTTTGATACATTCATTCAAGTCAGGATGGTTCACCTGCTGGACCTTTGAGAACGTCATTCAAGTTAGGGAGGTCCACATGTTGGATCTTTTTTTTACTTCAAGCAAGTCAGGGAAGTCCATCTACTGTACCTTTGAAGTTTTATTTATTTCATAAAGGGCAGTCTGCTTGACATTTGATGACTTCACTCAAGTCATGAAGGTCCACTTGCTGGACATTCGATGATTTCGCTCGAGTCAGGAAAGTTCACTTGGAGTACCTTTGCACGCTATACACAGACTTTTAGGTCAGCCTGTTGGACTTTTTTATACTTCACTCAGTGAGGTCCAAATGTTAGCCATTTGATGGTTTCACTCATGTCAGGGAGGTCCACATGCTGGACCGTAGTGTAATTCACTGAGAAAGTTAGGGTGACCTGAATGACCTCTTAAAAATTCACTCAAGTCCGGGTAGTTTATCTGGTGGACCCTTTGAGGACGTCATAGATCTCCACATTTTAATACTTCAACCAAGTCAGGGAAGTCCATCTGCAGTCCTTTGAAGTTTTCATTCATATCATAAAGGGCAACCTGCTTGACCTTGATGACTTCATTCGAATTAGACAAGGGTACATGCTGGACCTTTGAGGACTTTACTCAAGTCAATGAGCTTCACTAGCTAGACATTAGAGGATTTCACTGGTTAGAGAGGTCCAACTGCTGAACCTTTGAGGACTTCACTCAAGTCTGGGAGCTCCACCTGTTGGACCGTTGAGGACTTCATGCTCCACCTGCTGGACCTTTGAGATCTTCATTTAAGACAGAGAAGTCTACCTGCTTCACTTTTGACGGCTTCACTTAAGTCAAGGAGGTCTATCTGATGGACTTTTGAGGACTTCACTCACAGAGTGATGTCCACCTGCTGGACCTTTGTAGACTTCACTCAGAGAGTGAGGTTCACCTGATGGAACTTTGCACACTTCACTCAGGTAGTGAAGTCCATCTGATGGACCCTTGGGGATTTCACTCAAGTCAGGGTGGTCCATCTGCTAGACATTTAAGGACATCACTCGAGTCAGAGAGGTCCATCTGCTGGACCTTTGACGACTTCACACAAGTCAGGGAGGTCCATATGCTGGACTTTAAGGTCTTCAATAAAGTCATGGATGTCAACCTGCTTTGATGACGACACTCAAATCAGAGAGGTCCAAAAGCTTGACATTTGAGGATTTTACTCAAGTCAGGAGGTTCAATTGCTGGACCTTCGGGGACTTTTCTGAAGTCAGGGAGATCCACCTGCCGGACCTATGAGGACTTCACTTAAGTTATGGAGGCCATCACGCTTTACCTTTGATGACTTCAGTCTTCATTGAAGTTCATCTGGTGGACCCTTGAGGACTTTACAAAAGTCAATTAGATCCACCTACTGGGCCCTTGAGGATTTCACTCAAGTCAGGGAGGTCCAACTGATGAACTTTTGAAATCTTCACTCTGAGGACACTATTTAAGTCATGAAGGTCAACCTTCTTAATGTTTGATTCCTTCACTCAAGCCATGCAGGTCCACCTGCTGGACCTTTGATGACTTCACGCAAGTCAGAGAAGTCTACGAGCTGGACCTTTAAGGTCTCCAATCAATTCATGGAGGTAATCCTACTTGACGTTTGATGACTTCATTCAAGTCAGGGAGGTCCATCTGCTGGACATTCGAGGACTTCACTCAAGTCAGGAGGGTCCACCTAGTGGACCTTTGCACATTATACTCAGAGTGTGTGGTCCACCTGCTGTACCTATGTGTACTTCGCATAAACAACGAGGACAACCTGGTGACCTTTTTACACTTCACTCAGACAGTGAGGTCCCACTGTAAGCCCTCTGATGGTTTCATTCACGTCAGGCAGGTCCACTTGCTCGACCGTAGTGGAATTCACTCAAAAAGTGAAGTCAACCTCAAGGACCTCTGAGGATTTCACTCACGTTAGGGTAGTTCATCTGTTGGACCTTTGAGGACGTCATTCAAGTCAGGGAGGTCCACCTGTTGGTCATTTTGATACTTCAAACAGGTCAGACAGGTCCATCTGCTGGACCTTTGAAGTTTTTATTTATGTCATTAAGAGCAACCTGCTTGAAATTTGAAAACTTCACTCAAGTCAGACAAGGCCACCTACTGGACCTTTGAGGACTCTACTGAAGTCAAAGAAGTTCACGAGTTAGACCTTTGAACATTTCACTGAAGCTAGATAGGTTCACCTGCTGGAACTCTGAGGACTTCACTCAAGTCAGGAAGGTCCACCTGCTGGGCCTTTGAGGACTTCACTCCAGTCAGGAAGGTCCATCAGCTTGACCTCTGACGACTACACATAAGATAGGTTATCCAATTTCTGGACGTTTGAGGTCTTCAATCAAGGCATGAAGTTTAACATGTTTGACCTCTGATGAAGTCACTCAATTCAAGGAGGTCCACCAAATGTGGATTTCACACGTACAGTGTGATCAACCTGACGGACCTTTGTACACTTCATTCAAATATTGAGGTCCATCTACTGGGCCTTTGAGGATTTCACTCATGTTAGGTAGGTCCACATGCTGCACCTTTACTCTCCTCGCTATGAGAGTGAGGTCCACCTGTTGGACTGTAGTGTAATTTACCCAGAGAGTGGGGTCCACCTGTTGGACCCTTGAAGATTTAACTCAAGTCAGGGTAGTCCACCTGATGGACCTTTGAGGACTTCACTCATGTCAGGGAGGTCCACCAGCTGGACGCTTGAGGACTACGCAAGTCAGGGAGGTCCACCTGCTGGACCGTTGAGGTCTTCATTTAGGTCATGGAGCTCAACCTACTTCACCTTTGATTGCTTCACACATGTCAAGGAGGTCTATCTTTTGAACTTTTGAGGATTTTACTCAAACAGTGATGTCCATCTAATGGACCTTTGAGGATTTCCCTTAAGTCAAGGTGGCCTACCTGTTGGATCTTTGTGGACGTCACTCAAGTCAGAAAGGTCCACATGCTGGACCTTTGACGACTCACTCAAGTCAGGGAGGTCCACATGCTAGACCTTTGACGACTCACTCAAGTCAGGGAGGTCCACCTGTGGAATATTTGAGGATTTCATTCAAATCATGTGGGTACAACTGCTGGATCTTTGAGGACTTCACTCAGATCAGGGAGGTCACCTGCTGGACCTTAGAGGACTTCAATCAAGTCAGGGAGATCCACCTGTCAAACCTTTGAGGCCTTCATTCAAGTCATGGAGGTCAATCTGCACGACTTTGGATGATTTCAATCAAGTCACTGAGGTTAACCTACACGACTTTGGATGACTTCACTCAAGTCGAGGAGGTCAAATATGCTGGACGTTTGCACACATTACAGAAATCAATGAGTCCCACCCGCTGGACCTTTAAAGACTTCAATCAAGTCAGGGAGGTCCACCCACTGGACCTTTTAGGACTACGCAAATCACTGAGACCCACCTGCTGGAACTTTGAGGTCTTCACTCAAGTTCTGGAGGGAAACGTGATTGACATTTGATAACTACACTCAAGTCTGAAGGATTCACCTGCTGGACGTTTGGACAATTTAATCACGGTGCACCTGCTGACCTTTTTGAACTCACAGAGACAGTGAGATCAACCTTATGGACCATTGTGCTCAGTTCAGAGAGGCCCACCTGTAGAACATTTGAGGATTTCACTCAGATCATATAGGTCCAACTACTGGACCTTTCAGGACTTCATGTATGTTAGGTAGGTATTCATGCTGCACCTTTACACTCCTCACTATAGTAGTGAGGTCCACCTGCTGGACCTCTGATGATTTTGCTCATGTTAAGGAGGTCCACCTGCTGGACCGTAACGTAATTCACCCAGGAAGTGAGGTCTACTTGATGGACCTTTGAAGATTTCACTCAAGTCAGGGTGGTCCACCTGATGGGCCTTTAAGGACTTCACTCAAGTGAGGAAGTTCCACCCGCTAGACCTTTAAGGACTTCACGCAAGTCAGGGAGATCCACCTCCTGGACCTTTAAGGTCTTCATTTAAATAATGGTCAACCTGCTTCACATTTGATGACTTCATTGAAGTCATGGAGGTCCACCTGATGGACTTTTGAGGATCTACTCAGACAGTGAGTTTCATATGATGGACCTTTAAGGATTTCACTCAAATCTGGGCGGTTCACCTGCTGGACCTCTGTGGATGTCACTCAAGTAAGAGAGATCCACATGCTGGACTTTAGACGAATACACACGTCAGGGAGGTCCAGATGCTTGGCCTTTCAGGACTTTACACAAGTCAGGGAGGTCCATATGCTGGATCTTTCAAAGTTTAAATGAAGTCATAAAAGTCACTCAGTTCAGGAAGGTCCACCTTAGAGACTTTGAGGATTTCACTCAAGTCATGTACGTACAACTGCTGGACTTTAGAAGACTTCACTCAAGTCACAGAGGCCCACCAGCTGGACCTTTGGGGACTTCACTTAAGTAAGAGATGTCCACTTGCCGGACATTTGAGGATTTCACTGAAGTCAGGAAAGTCCACCTGCCAGACCTTTGACGTCTTCACTCAAGACATGGAGGTCAACCAGCTTGACTATTGATGATTTCACACAAGTCGAGGAGGTCCATATGTTGGACCTTTCAGGACTTTCCACAAATTCAATGATGTCCACCTGTGGGACCTTGGAAGATTTACTCAAGGCATTGAGGTCCACTCGATAGACCTTTGAGGACTTTACGCAAGTCAGAAAGACCAACGTGCTGGACCTTTGAATTCTTCACTCATGTTATGGAGGTCAACCTGATTGGCCTTGGAACAGTAACTTATTTCAAGAGAGTTCACCCGCTGGATTTTGCACAATTCATTCACACAGTGTGGTGCACCTGTTGACCTTTGTTCATTTCACACAGACAGTGAGATCATCCTGCCGGACCTGTGTACACCTCACGCAGATATTGAGGTCTAGCTACTGAACCTTTCAGGACTTCTCTCATATGAAGCAGGTCTAATTGCTGTGCTTTCCACTACGCACTAAGACAGTGCAGTCCACCATAACTTATGTTATGGAGGTCCACCTGATGGATGATAGTGTAATTCACTCAGAAAGTCAAGTCAAGGAGGTCCACCTGCTTGACCTTTAAGGTCTTCATTTAAGTCATGGAAGTCAGCCTACATCATGCCTGATGACTTCACTCAAGTCAGGGAGGTCCACCTGATGGACTTTTGAAGACTCCACTCAAGCAATGAGGTCCATACGATGGACTTTTGAGGCTTTCACTGAAATCAGGAAGGCCCACCTATTGGACCTTTGTGGACGTCAATCAAGTCAGAGGTCCACATGTTTGACCTTTGAGGACTTCTCACAAATCAGAGAGGTCCATATGTTGGCCCTTTGAAGTTTTCATTAAAGTCATAGAAATCAACCTACTTGACCTTTGATGAAGTCACTTATTTCCGTGAGGTCCACCTGCGGGACATTTAAGGACTTCAGTCAAGTCATGTATGCGCAACTGTTGGACTTTTGAAGACTTCACTCAAGTCAGGGAGGTCCACTTGCTGGACCTTTGAGGACTTTAAATAAGTCACGGAGGTCCATTTGCCGGACATTTGAGGACTTCACTCATGTTTGGGAGGTCCACCTGCCAGACCTGTAAAGCATTCAATTAAGTGATCGAGGTCAACTTCCATGACTTTCGACTACTTCAGTAAGGTCCAGGAGGTCCATCTGCTGGACCTTTCAGGATTTTACTCAAATCATTGAGTTCCACCTGCTGTATCTTTGATGACTTCAATCAAGTCAGGAAGGTCCACTCTCTGGACCTTTCAGGACTTTACGCAAGTCAGGAAGACCTACCTGTAGGACCTTTTAGGTCTTCACTTGAGTTATGGAGGTCAACCTGAATGACCTTTGATGACTTCACGCAAGTCAAAGAGGTCCACATGCTGGACTTTTGATGACTTCACACAATTCAGGAAGGTCTACCTTTTGGACCTTTGCACAAATTAATCAGAGAGTGTGGTGCACCTGCTGAACCTTTGTGCACTTCAATCAGACAGTGAGATCAACTTGGTGGACCTTTGTACATTTCACTCGGTGAATGAGGTTTTACTACTGGACCTTTGAGGACTTCACTCATGTCAAGTAGGTCCACCTGCTTCACCTTTACACACATAAATAAGACAGTGAGGTCCACCTGCTGTACCTTTGATGATTTCACTCATATGAGGAAGGTCCACCTTCCATAATGTAATTCACTCAGAAAGTGAGGTCCACCTGATGGACCTTCGAGGGTTTCACTGAAGGCAGGGTGGTCATCCTGATGGATCTTTGATTTCACTCAAGTCAGGAAGGTTCACCTCCTGAACAGTGTGGTGCACTTGCTGATCTTTGTGTACTTTACACAAACAGTGAGATCAACCTTGTGGACCATTGAACACTTTACTCAGATAGTGAGGTCCAACTACAGCGCCTTTTAGGACTTCTCTCATGTTATGTAGGTCCACATGCTGCACCTTTACACTCCCCACTCAGACAGTGAGGTCCACCTGCCGGACCTCTGACGATTTCGTTCATGTTATGAAGGTCCACCTGCTGGAACGTAGTGTAACTCACTCAGAAAATAAGGTCCACCTGAGGGACCTTTGAAGATTTCACTGAAGTTAGGGTGGTCCACATGATGGACTTTTGAGGAATCCAATGAGACAGTGAAGTCCATAAATTGGATCTCTGAGGATTTCACTGAAATCAGGGTGGACTACTTGCTGGACCTTTGTGGACGTTACTCAAGTCTGAGATGTCCGCATGCTAGACCTATGACGACTTCACACAAGTCAAGGAGGTTCACTTGTTGGACCTTTGAGGACTTTGCACAAGTCAGGAAGTCCCACCCACTGGACCTTTGAGTTCTTCACTTAAGTTATGGAGGTCAGCCTGATTGACCTTTAAAGATTAAACTCAGGTTAGTAAGGTTCACCTGCTGGACTTTTGCACAATCTAATCACACGGTGTGTTGCACCTGCAGACCTTTGTGCACCTCACACAGACAGTGAGATCAACCTGGCGGACCTGTGTACACTTCACTCAAATAGTGAGGTCCAATTACTGGACCTTTCAGGACTTCACTCATATGAGGTACGTCCACCTGCAGCATCTTTCCACTCCTCACTAAGACAGTGAGGTCCATCTGCTGGAGCTCTTAAGATTTCACTCTCGTTATGGAGGTCTACCTGCTGGAGCTCTTATGATTTCACTCTCGTTATGGAGGTCCACCTGCTGGATTGTTGTGTAATTCACTCAGAAAGTGAGTTCCACCTCATTGATCTTTGAAGATTTTACTCAAACCAGTGTGGTTCACATGATGGGCCTTTGAGAACTTCACTCAAGCCAGGAAGGTCCAGCCGCTGGACTTTTGAGGACTTCAAGCAAGTCAATGAGGTCCACCAGTTGGACCTTTGGGGACTTCATTTAAGTCATGTAGGTCAACCTGCTCTACCCTTGATGACTTCACTCAAGTCAGGGAGGTCCACCTGATGGGCTTATGAGAACACCATTCAAAAAGTGAGTTCCATATGATGGACCTTTTAGGATTTCAGTCAAATCAGTGAGGTCCACCTGCAGACTTTTGTGGACATTAATCAAGTCAGAGAGGTCCACATGCTGGACCTTTGCCGACTTGACACAAGTCAGGAAGGTCCACTTGCTGTACCTTTGAGGACTTTACAAAAGTCAGAGAGGTCCACATGCTGGACCTTTGAAGTTTTCAATAAAGTCATAGAGGCCAACCTGCTGGACCTTCGAGGACTTCACTCGTGTTAGGGAGGACCACCTAGTAGACCTTTGAGGTCTTCACTCAAGTAATGGAGGTCAACCTCCTTGATTTTCGATGATTCCACTCAAGACGAGGAGGTCATCTGCTGGACTTCTTAGGACTTTACTCAAACTAATGAGTTCCACCCTGCTGTACCTTTGAAGGCTTCAGTCAAGTCAAGGAGGTCCACCCGCTGGACCTTTCAGGAATTTACGCAAGTCAGGAAAACCTACTTGTTGGACCTTTCAGGTCTTCTCTCAAATTATGGAGGTCAACCTGATTGACCTTTGATGACTTCACGCAAGTCAGGGAGGTCTACCTACTGGACTTTTGATGACTTCACTCAATTCATGAAGGTGCACCTGCTGGACCTTTGCACAAATCATTCAGAGATTGTGGTACACCTGCTGAACCTTTGTGCACTTCATTCAGACAGTGAGGTCAACGTGGTGTACCTTTCAATACTTCACTCAGACAGTGAGGTCCAACTAATGGACCTTTGAGGACTTCACTCATGTCAAGTAGGTCCACCTGCTGCATCTTTCCACCCATAAGATGGTGAGATCCACCTGCTGTACCTCTGATGATTTCACTCATGTTAGGAGGTTCCACTTGCTGGACCGTAATGTAAGTCACTCAGAAAGCAAGTTCCATCTGATGGACCTTCGAGTACTTCACTCAAGTCAGGGTGGTCTGCCTAATGAATCTTTGATGACTTCACTCAAGTTAGAGAAGTCTACCTCCTGGACCTTTGAGGACTGTACTCAATTCAGTAATGTCAACCTTTTTGGACCCTGGAAGACTTCGCTTAAGTCAGAGAGGTCCACCCGATTATCCTTTGAGGACTTTACGTAAGTCAGGGAGGTCCACCTGATTAACCTTTGAGGACTTTACACAAGTCAGGAAAACCAACCAGCTGGACTTTTGAGATCTTCACTTTAGTTATGGCGGTCAACCTAATTGGCCTTTGATGACTACATTCAAGTCAGGAAGGTTTACCTGCTGGACTTTTGTACTATTTAATCACACAATGTGGTGCACCTGCTGACCTTTGTGCACTTCACACAGGCAGTGAGATCAACCTTGTGGACCATTGCATACTTTACTCAGATAGTGTAGTCCAACTACTGCACCTTATAGGACTTCAGTCAGGTAGATCCACATGATTCAAACTCCTCACTAAGACAGTGAGGTACACCTGCCGGACCTCTGATGATTTGACTCATGTTATGGCGGTCCACCTGCTGGAACGTAGTGTAATTCAGTCAGAGAATAAGGTCCATCTGATGGACCTTTGAAGACTTCACTGGTCAGGTGGTCCACTTGATGGACCTTTGAAGACTTCATTCAAGTCAGGAAAGTCCACTCGCTGGACCTTTGACGACTTTACGCAAATCAGGGAGGTCCACACGCAGGACCTTTGAGGTCTTCATTTGTGTCATTAAGGTCAACCTACTTCACCTCTGATGACTTCACTAAAGTCAGGGAGGTCCACCTGAAGGACCTTTGAGGAATCCACTGAGGCAGTGAAGTCCATAAGTTAGATCTTAAGGATTTCACTCATATTAGGGTGGACCACCTCCTGGACCTTTGTAGACGTCACTCAGGTCAGAGATGTCCGCATGCTGAACCTATGACGAATTCACACAAGTCAAGGAGGTTCACTTGCTGGACCTTTGAGGACTTCACACAAATCAGAATATCCCACATGCTGGACCTTTGAGTTCTTCACTCAAGTTATGGATGTCAACCTAAATGACCTTTGAATACTAAACTCTAGTTAGGAAGGTTCACTTGCTGGACTTTTGTACTATTTAATCACACATTATGGCGCACCTGCTGACCTTTGTGCACTTCACACAGACAGTGAGATCATCCTGGCGGACCGTTGTACTCTTCACTCAGATAGTTAGGTAAAGCTACTGGATCTTTCCGGAATTCACTTCACCTGCTTCACCTTTCCACTCCTCACTAAGACAGTGAGGTGTACCTGCTGGAGCTCTTAGGATTTCACTCTCGTTATGGAGGTCCACCTGCTGGACCGTAGTGTAATTCACTCAGAAAGATGAGGTCCACCTTATGGATCTATTAAGATTTCACTCAAGTCAGGATGGTCCACGTGATGGATCTTTGAGTACTTTACACAAGTCAGGAAGGTCCAGCCGCTGGATCTTTGTGGGCTTCGCGCCCGTCATTTAGGTCCATCTGCTGGACCTGTGAGGTCTTCATTTAAGTCATGAAGGTCAACCTACTTCGCCCTTGATGACCTCACTCAAATCAAGGAGGTCCACCTGATGGTCTTTTGAGGATTCCACTCAAACAGTGATGTGTATATGATGGACCTTTTAGGATTTCACTCATTTCAGGGAGGTCTACCTGCTGAACCTCGGTGGACCTCAATCAAGTCATAGAGGTTCACATGCTGGACCTTTGAGGACTTTACACAAGTCAGGGAGGTCCACTTGCTGGACCTTTGAAGTTTTCAGTAAAGTCATAGAGGTCAACCTCTGCGGGACATATCAGGATTTCAGTCATGTACGTGTAACTTCAGGACTTTTGAGGACTTCACTCAAGAGAGTAAGGTCAACCTGCTGGACCTTCGAGGACTTCACTCACGTTAGGGAGGTCCACCTGACAGACTTTTGAGGTCTTCACTCAAGTAAGGGAGGTCAACCTGCTTGACATTCATAATTTCATTCAAGTGGAGGAGGTCCATCTGCTGGACTTCTTAGGACTTTACTCAAACTAATGAGTTCCACCCTGCTGTACCTTTGAAGGCTTCAGTCAAGTCAAGGAGGTCCACCCGCTGGACCTTTCAGGAATTTACGCAAGTCAGGAAAACCTACTTGTTGGACCTTTCAGGTCTTCTCTCAAATTATGGAGGTCAACCTGATTGACCTTTGATGACTTCACGCAAGTCAGGGAGGTCTACCTACTGGACTTTTGATGACTTCACTCAATTCATGAAGGTGCACCTGCTGGACCTTTGCACAAATCATTCAGAGATTGTGGTACACCTGCTGAACCTTTGTGCACTTCATTCAGACAGTGAGGTCAACGTGGTGTACCTTTCAATACTTCACTCAGACAGTGAGGTCCAACTAATGGACCTTTGAGGACTTCACTCATGTCAAGTAGGTCCACCTGCTGCATCTTTCCACCCATAAGATGGTGAGATCCACCTGCTGTACCTCTGATGATTTCACTCATGTTAGGAGGTTCCACTTGCTGGACCGTAATGTAAGTCACTCAGAAAGCAAGTTCCATCTGATGGACCTTCGAGTACTTCACTCAAGTCAGGGAGGTCTGCCTAATGAATCTTTGATGACTTCACTCAAGTTAGAGAAGTCTACCTCCTGGACCTTTGAGGACTGTACTCAATTCAGTAATGTCAACCTTTTTGGACCCTGGAAGACTTCGCTTAAGTCAGAGAGGTCCACCCGATTATCCTTTGAGGACTTTACGTAAGTCAGGGAGGTCCACCTGATTAACCTTTGAGGACTTTACACAAGTCAGGAAAACCAACCAGCTGGACTTTTGAGATCTTCACTTTAGTTATGGCGGTCAACCTAATTGGCCTTTGATGACTACATTCAAGTCAGGAAGGTTTACCTGCTGGACTTTTTTACTATTTAATCACACAATGTGGTGCACCTGCTGACCTTTGTGCACTTCACACAGGCAGTGAGATCAACCTTGTGGACCATTGCATACTTTACTCAGATAGTGTAGTCCAACTACTGCACCTTATAGGACTTCAGTCAGGTAGATCCACATGATTCAAACTCCTCACTAAGACAGTGAGGTACACCTGCCGGACCTCTGATGATTTGACTCATGTTATGGCGGTCCACCTGCTGGAACGTAGTGTAATTCAGTCAGAGAATAAGGTCCATCTGATGGACCTTTGAAGACTTCACTGGTCAGGTGGTCCACTTGATGGACCTTTGAGGACTTCATTCAAGTCAGGAAAGTCCACTCGCTGGACCTTTGACGACTTTACGCAAATCAGGGAGGTCCACACGCAGGACCTTTGAGGTCTTCATTTGTGTCATTAAGGTCAACCTACTTCACCTCTGATGACTTCACTAAAGTCAGGGAGGTCCACCTGAAGGACCTTTGAGGAATCCACTGAGGCAGTGAAGTCCATAAGTTAGATCTTAAGGATTTCACTCATATTAGGGTGGACCACCTCCTGGACCTTTGTAGACGTCACTCAGGTCAGAGATGTCCGCATGCTGGACCTATGACGAATTCACACAAGTCAAGGAGGTTCACTTGCTGGACCTTTGAGGACTTCACACAAATCAGAATATCCCACATGCTGGACCTTTGAGTTCTTCACTCAAGTTATGGATGTCAACCTAAATGACCTTTGAATACTAAACTCTAGTTAGGAAGGTTCACTTGCTGGACTTTTGTACTATTCAATCACACATTATGGCGCACCTGCTGACCTTTGTGCACTTCACACAGACAGTGAGATCATCCTGGCGGACCGTTGTACTCTTCACTCAGATAGTTAGGTAAAGCTACTGGATCTTTCCGGAATTCACTTCACCTGCTTCACCTTTCCACTCCTCACTAAGACAGTGAGGTGTACCTGCTGGAGCTCTTAGGATTTCACTCTCGTTATGGAGGTCCACCTGCTGGACCGTAGTGTAATTCACTCAGAAAGATGAGGTCCACCTTATGGATCTATTAAGATTTCACTCAAGTCAGGATGGTCCACGTGATGGATCTTTGAGTACTTTACACAAGTCAGGAAGGTCCAGCCGCTGGATCTTTGTGGGCTTCGCGCCCGTCATTTAGGTCCATCTGCTGGACCTGTGAGGTCTTCATTTAAGTCATGAAGGTCAACCTACTTCGCCCTTGATGACCTCACTCAAATCAAGGAGGTCCACCTGATGGTCTTTTGAGGATTCCACTCAAACAGTGATGTGTATATAATGGACCTTTTAGGATTTCACTCATTTCAGGGAGGTCTACCTGCTGAACCTCGGTGGACCTCAATCAAGTCATAGAGGTTCACATGCTGGACCTTTGAGGACTTTACACAAGTCAGGGAGGTCCACTTGCTGGACCTTTGAAGTTTTCAGTAAAGTCATAGAGGTCAACCTCTGCGGGACATATCAGGATTTCAGTCATGTACGTGTAACTTCAGGACTTTTGAGGACTTCACTCAAGAGAGTAAGGTCAACCTGCTGGACCTTCGAGGACTTCACTCACGTTAGGGAGGTCCACCTGACAGACTTTTGAGGTCTTCACTCAAGTAAGGGAGGTCAACCTGCTTGACATTCATAATTTCATTCAAGTGGAGGAGGTCCATCTGCTGGACCTTTGAGGACTTTACTCAAATCAACATGTTCCACCTGCTGTACCTTTGAAGTCTTCATTCAAGTCAGGAAGGTCCCTCTGCTGGACCTTTCAGGACTTTACGCAAGTCAGGAATACCTACCTGTTTGACCTTTGAGGTCTTCACTCAAGTTATGGAGGCCAACCTGATTGACCTTTATTGACTTCACGCAAGTCAGGGTGGTCCACCTGCTGGATTTTTCATGACTTCACTCAGTTGAGGAAGGTTCACCTGCTGGAACTTTGCACAAAATTAATCAGAGTGTGATGCATCAGCTGAACCTTTGTGCTGTTCAAACAGACAGTAAGGTGAATGTGGTGGACCTTTCTATACTTCACTCAGACGGTGAGGTTCAACTACTGGACCGTTGAGGACTTCATGCAAGTCAGGCAGGTCCACCTGCTGCAACTTTACACACATAAGGTCCACCTGCTGTACCTCAGATGATTTCACTCATGTAAGAAGGGTCCACCTGCTGGACCGTAAGGTAAATAACTCAGAAATCGTAATACATCTGATAAACCTTCGAGTATTTCACTCAAGTCAGAGAAGTCTACTTGCCGGACCTTTCAACACTTTACTCAATTCTGTGATGTCCACTTTTTAAGACTTTACGCAAGTGAGGAAGACCAAACTACTGGACCTTTGAGTTCTTTACTCAAATTATGTAGGTCAGTTCCATTGACCTTTGATGCCTACACTCAAGTCAGGAAGATTCACCTGCTGGAATTTTGCACAATCTAATCAGACAGTGTGGTGCACCTGTTGACCTTTCTTCTCTTCATACAGACAGTGAGATCAACCTTTTGTCCATTGTTCACTTAACTCAGATAGTGAGGTCCAACCATTAGACCTTTCAGGACTTCAGTTATGTTAGGTAGGTCCACCTGCTGTGAGGTCCACCCGATGGACCTTTGAAGATTTCACTGAAGTAAGAGTGGAGAACTATAGGACTTTTGAGGACTTCACTCAAGTCAGGAAGGTCCACCCGCTAGACCTTTCAGGACTTCCTGAAAGTCAGGGAGGTCCATCGGCTGGACCTTTGAGGTCAACCTTCTTCACCTTTGATGACTTCATTCAAGTCAGGGAGGTCCACCTGATGGACTTTTGAGCACTCCACTCAGAGAGTGAAGTCCATATGATAAACTTTTGAGGATTTCACTCAAATCAGGGTGACCTACCTGCTGAACCATTTAAGTCACGGAGCACAACCTATTTCACCTTTGAGGACTTCACTCATGTCAGAAGTGTCACTTGATGGATTTTGAAAATTTCACTCAGTTCGAGGATTTTACTCAAATCAAGGTAGACCACCTACTGGACCTTTGTGGACGTCAGTGAAGTCAGAGATCCGCATGCTGTAAATGTAACGACTTTACACAGCTCAGAGAGGTCCGTATGCTGAACTTTTGAAGTCTTCAATAAAGTCATAAAGGTCAACCTGCTCGACCTTTGATGAAGTCACACAATTCAAGGAGGTCCATCTGCAGGACATTTGAGGAGTTCACTCAAGTTATGAAGATGAAGCTGCTCGAGTTTTGAGGTCTTTACTCAAGTCAGGGAGGTCCACCTGTCAGACGTTTGACGTCTTCACTCAAGTCATGGAAGTTAATCTGCTTCACATTCGATAACTTTACTCAAGTCGAGGGGGTGCATTTGCTGGATCTTTGACGACTTTACTCATTTCAGTGACGTCCACCTGCTGGACCTTGGAAGACTTCACCTAAGTCAGGGAGTTTAACCGATGGACCTTTGGGGACTTTACTCAAGTCAGGAAGACCAACCTGCTCGACCTTTGAGCTCTTCACTCAAGTTATGGAGGTCAACCTGATTCACCTTCGAAGATTAACTTAAGGTTTTACTGCTGGAGTTTTGCACAATTTAATTGCACAATGTAGTGCACCTGCTAACCTTTGTGCACTTTACACAAACAGAGATCATCCTGGCGGACCTTTTTACACTTCACTCAGGTAGTGAGGTCCAACTACTGAACATTTCAGGACTTCACTCATGTGAGGTAGGTTCGCCTGCTGCACCTTTCCACTCCTAACAAAGACAGTGAGATCCACCTGCTGGAGCTCTTAGGATTTCACTCATGTTATGGAGGTCCACCTGCTGGAGCTCTTAGGATTTCACTCATGTTATGGAGGTCCACCTGCTGGAGCTCTTAGGATTTCACTCATGTTATGGAGGTCCACCTACTGGAGCTCTTAGGATTTCACTTATGTTATGGAGGTCCACCTGCTGGACCGTAGTGTAATTTACTCAGAAAGTGGGGATCCACCTGCTGGACCATAGTGTAATTCACGCAGAAACTGGGGTCCACCTGATGGACCTTTGAAGATTTCACTCTAGCTAGGGTGGTCTACCTGATGGACCTTTGAGGACTTCACTCATGTCAGGAAGGTCCACCCGCTGGACCTTTGTGGACTTCACTCAAGTCAGAGATTCCACATGCTGGACCTTTGACGACTTCACACACGTTAGGGAGGTCCACCTGCTGAACCTTTGAGGACTTCACACAAGTCAGAGAGGTCAATATGCTGGACTTTTGAAGTTTTCAATAAAGTCATTGAGGTCAACCTGCTTGACCTATGATGAAGTCACTCAGTTCAGGAATGTCCTCCTGCGGGACATTTGGGAATTTCAGTTAAGTCATGCATGTGCAAACACTGAACTTTTGAGGACTTCACTCAAGTCAGGGAGGTCCACCTGCTGGACCTTTGAAGACTTCCCTTAAGTCAGGGAGGCCCATTTCCCGAACTTTCGGAGGCTTCACTTATATCATTGAGGTCCACCTACCAGACCTTTGAGGTCTTCACTCAAGTAATGGAAGTCAACCCGCATGGCTTTGAATGACTTCACTCAAGTCAAGGTGTTCCATCTACTGGATCTTTGAGGACTTTACTCCATGCAATATGTTCCACCTGCTGTACCTCTGAAGACTTCAATCAAGTCAGGGAGGTCCACCCACTGGACCTTTGAGGACTGTACGCAAGTCAGGAAGACCTACGTGTTGGACCTTTCAAGTCTTCACTCAAGTTATGGAGGTCAACCTGTTTGACTTTTGATGAATTCACTCAATTCAGGAAGGTCCTCCTGCTGGACCTTTGCACGAATTAATCAGAGCGTGTGGTGCACATGCTGAACCTTTGTGCACTTCAATCAGACAGTGAAATCACCGTGGTAGACCCTTTTACATTTCACTTAGACAGTGAGGTCCAGCAACTGGACCTATGAGGACTTCATTCATGTCAAGTAGGTCTACCTAAAACACCTTTACACACATAAGTAAGACAGTGAGGTCCACCTGCCGTACCTCTGATGATTTCTCTCATATTAGGAAGGTCCACCTGCTGGACCGTAATGTAATTCACTCAGAAAGTGATGTCCACCTGATGGACATTCCAGGATTTCTCTTAAATCAGGATGGTCCACCTGATGGATCCTTCATGACTCCACTCATGTCAAAGATGTCTTCATGCTGGGTCTTTGAGGACTTTACCCAGTTCAATTATGTCCACCTGCTGGACCATGGAAGACTTCATTCAAGTCAGTGAGGTCCACCCGCTGGACCTTTGAGGGCTGTGCGCAAGTCAGGAAGACCTACGTGTTGGACCTTTGATGTCTTCACTCAAGTTATGGAGGTCAACCTGATTGACCTTTCATGACAACACTCAAGTTAGGAAGGTTCACCTGCTAGATTGATGCACAATTTTATCACATGGTGTGGTGCAGCTGCTGAAATTTGTGCACTTCACACAAACAGTGAGATCAGCCTGGCGCCCATAGCACACTTCACTCAGAAAGTGAGGTCCAATTACTAGACCTTTTAGGACTTCACTTAGGTTTGTCCACACGCTTCACCATTACACTCATTAAGACAATGAGGTCCACCTGCTGGACCTCTGACGATTTCACTCATGTTATTTTGGTCCACCTGATGGACCTTTGAAGGTTTCACTCAAGTCAGGATGGTCCCCCTGTCTGACCTTCGAGGACTTCATTCAAATAAGGAAGGTCCACCCACTGGACCTTTGAGGACTTCACGCAAGTCAGGGAGGTCGACCTACTGGAAATTTGAGTTCTTCATTTAAGTCATGGAACTCAACCTACATCGCCTTTGAGGACTTCACTCATGTCAGAGAGTTTACCTGATGGATTTTTGAAAAATTCTCTCAGATCGAGGATTTTACTCAAATCGGAGTAGACCACCTACTGGACCTCTGGGGACGTCATTGAAGTCAGAGATATCCGCATGCTGGAGATATGACGACTTTGCACAACTCAGAGAGGTCCACCTGCTGGACCTAAGAGGACTTCACACAAGTCGGGGAGGTCCATATGCTGCACCTCTGAAGTCTTCAATAAAGTCATAAAAGTCAACCTGCTCGACCTTTGATAAAGTCACACAGTTCAAGGAGATCCATCTGCGGGACTTTTGAGTTCACTCAAGTCATGGAGAAGAAACTGCTCGACCTTTGGGGACTATACTCAAATCAGGGAGGTCCACCTGCCGGACCTTGGAAGATTTCAGCTCGACTTTTGAGGACTATACTCAAATCAGGGAGGTCCACCTGCCGGACCTTGGAATATTTCACTTAAGTCAGGGAGTTTAACCGATGGACCTTTGGGGACTTTACTCAAATCAAGAAGACCAACCTGCTCGACCTTTGAGCTCTTCACTCATGTTATGGAGGTCAACCTGCTGGACCTTAGTGGACGTCATTCAAGTCAGAGAGGTGCACATGCTGGACCTTTGAAGACTTCAAACAAGTCAGGGAGATCTCTATGCTGGACCTTTGAAGTTTTCAATAAAGTCATAGATGTCAACCTGTTTGATCTTTGATGAATTTTCGCAGTTTAGGGATGTTCACCTGCGGGACATTTGAGGATTTCAGTCATGTCATGTCATGTATGTGTAACTGCTGGACTTTCGAGGACTTCACTAAAGTCAGGGAAATCCACCTGCTGGACCTTTGAGGATTTCACTAAAGTCAGGCCGGTCCACTTGCCGGACCTTCGAGTTCTCGGCTCATGTTAGGGAGGTCCACCTGCCAGACCTTTGAGGTCTTCACTCAAGTAATAGAGGTAAACTTGCTTGACTTTCGATCACTTCACTCAAGCCGAGGAGGTCTATCTGCTGGACCATTGAGGACTTTACTCAAATTGGTACCTTTCAAGACTTCAATCAAGTCAGAGGTCGATCCGGTGGATGTTTCAGAACTTCACGCAAGTCAGGATTGACCTACCAGGTGGACCTTTGAAGTCTTCACTCAGGTTATGGAGGTCACTCTGATTGACCTTTGATGACTTCACGCAAATTGATAAGGTCTGCCCGCAGGACCTTTCATGATCACTCAATTCAAGAAGTTCCACCTGCTAAACCTTTCAGGACTTCACTCATGTTAAGTAGGTCCACCTGCTGCACTTTTAAGCACATAACTAAGACAGTGAGGTCCACCTGTTGTACCTCTGATGATTTCACTCATGTGAGGAAGGTCCACCCTCTGGAGCCTAATATAATTCACTCAGAAAGTAAGGTAAACCTGATGGACCTTCGAGGATTCCACTAAGTCAGGTTGGTCCACCTGATGAATCTTACATGAACCCCATCAAGTCAAAGAAGTCAACCTGCTTGACCTATGAGGACTCTACACAGTTCAGTGACGTCAACTTACAGGACCTTTGAAGACTTAACTCAAGTCAGGGAGGTCAAACCGATGGACCTTTCAGGACTTTATGCAACTAAGGAAGACTAACCCGCTGGACCTTTGAGTTCTTCATTCAAAGTATGGAGGTCAACCTGAATGAACTTTGATGACTAAACTCTAGTAAAAAATGTTTACCTGTTGACCATGGTGCTCTTCACACAGACAGTGAGATGAGCCTTGTGGACCACTGTACACTTCACTCAGATAGTGCGGTCCAACTACTGGCCCTTCAGGACTTTACTTAGGTAGGTCCACCTGCTGCATCTTTACACTCCGCACGAAGACAGTGAAATCCTCAAGCTGGACCTCTGATGATTTCATTCATGTTATTTAGATCCACCTTCTGGACCGCAGTGCAATTCACTCAGAAAGTGAGGTCCGCCTGATGGATCTTTAAAGATTTCATTTCAAGTCAGGGAGGTCCATATGCTGTACCTTTGAAGTTTTCAATAAAGTCACAGAGGTCACTCAGCTTGACCTATGATGAAGCCCCTCATTTGTGGGAGGTCCACCTGCGGGACATTTGAGGATTTCACTCAAGTCATGTCAGTGCTACTGCTGAACCTTTGAGGACTTCACTCAAGTCAAGGAGGTCCACCTGCTGGATGTTTGGGGACTCTTATGTCAGGAAGGTCCACTTGCCGGACCTTTGAGGACTTCACTGAAGTCAGGGAGGTCCTCTGCCAGACATTTGATGTCTTCACTCAAGTCATGAAGGTGAACCTGCTTGACATTCTATGACTTCGCTCAAGTCGAGGAGGTCCATCTCCTGGACTTTTGAGGACTTCACTCAATTCAGTGATGTCCACCTGTTGGACCTTGGAAAACTTCACTGAAGTCAGGTAGGTCCATCCGATGGACCTTTGAGGATTTTACTCATATCAGGAAGACCAGTCTGCTGGACCCTTGAGTTTTTCACTCAAGTTATGGAGGTCAACCTGATTGACCTTTGATGAGTACACTTTGTCAGGAAAGTTCACCTGCTGGACTTTTGCGAATTTAATCACACAGTATGGTGCACCTGCTGACCTTTGTGCACTTCACACAGACAATAAGATCAACCAGGCCGACCATTACACACTTCACTCAGTGACATCCAAATGATGGACCTTTCAATACCTTACTCATGTTAGGTAGGTGCACATGCTACAACTTTACATTCCTCTCTAAGACAGTGAGGTCCACCTGCTGGACATCTGATGATTTCACTCATGTTATGGAGCTACACTTGCTGGACCTTTGAAGATTTCACTCATGTTAGGATGGTCTACCTGATGGATCTTGAAGGACTTCATTCAAGTCAGTAAGGTCCATCCACTGAACCTTTAAAGACTTCACGCAAGTCAGGGAGGTCCACCTCCTGGACGTTTGAGGCATTCATTTAAGTCGTATAGGTCAACCTGCTTCACCTCTGATGACTTTATTCAAGTCAGGGAGGTCCACCTGATGGACTTTTGAGGACTCCACTTAGACAGTGAGGTCCATATGATGGATCTTGGGGAATTTTACTCAAATCAGGGGGTCCACCAGCTGGACCTTTTTGGACTTTACACTAGTTAGAAAGGTCCACCTGCTTGACCTTTGACGACTTCATACAAGTCAGGGAGGTCCACCTGCTGGACTTTGAGGACCTCACATAAGTCAGGGAGATCCATATGCTGGAACTTTGAAGTTTTCAATTAAGTCATAGAAATCAAGCTGCTTGACCCATGATGAAGTCATTCAGTTCACGGAGGTCCACCTGCGGGACATTTAAGGATTTCACTCAATTCATGTAAGTGCAACTACTGGAGTTCTGAGACTCCACTCAAGTCGGCGAGGTCCACTGCTGGACCTTTGAGAACTTAATCAGGGAGATTCACTTTCTGCACCCTTGAGGACTTCACTGAAGTCAGGGAGGTTCGCCTGTCAGACCTTTGAGGTCTTCACTTAAGTGGTGGAGGTCAACCTGCTTGACTTTCGAAGACTTCACTCAAGTCGAGGAGTTCCTTCTTCTGGACTTTTGAGGACTACTCAAGTCAGTTATGTCCACTGCTGGACCTTGGAAGACTTCATCTAAGTCACGAACATACACCCGATGGACCTTTGAGGACTTTACGTAAGTCAGGAAAAACAACCTGCTGGACCTTTGAGTTTTTCACTCAGGTTATGCACATGATTCTGATTGACTTTTGATGACTACACTCAAGTCAGTAAGGTTCACCTACTGGACATTTGCACAATTTAATCACACAATGTGGTGAAACTGTTGACCTTTGTGCACCTCATACACACAGTGAGATCAACCTGGCGGACCATTGTACACTTCACTCACATAGTGAGATCCAACCACTGGACCTATCAGAACTTCACTCATGCTAGGTAAGCCTAATGCTGCACCTTTACACTCCTCATTAAGACAGTGAGGTCCACCTGCTGGAGCTCTTAGGACTTCACTCATGTTATGGTGGACCACCTGCTGGACCTTCATGGACGTCACTCAAGTCAGATATGTCCACTTGCTGGACCTTTGTCGACTTCACACTTAAGTCAGGGAGTTGCATCTGCTGTACCTTTGAGGACCTCACACAAGTCAGGGAGGCCCATATGTTGGACCTTTGAAGTTTTCAATAAAGTCATAGAGGTCAACCTGCTTGACCTCTAATGAAGTCTCTCAGTTCAGGGCGGTTCACCTGCAGGGCATTTGAGGATTTCACTCGCCTTGTAGATGAAACTGCTCGACTTTTGTGGACTTCAATCATGTCAGGGAGTTCCACCTACCAGACGTTTGAGGTCTCCACTCAAGACATGGAAGTCAACCTGCTTGACTTTCCATGTCTTCAATCAAGTCGAAGAGGTCCATCTGCTTGACCTTTGAGCACTTAACTCAGTTCATTGATGTCCACTTGCTGGACCTTGGAAAACTTCCCTCAAGTCAGTGAGGTCAACTCGATAGACCTTTTAGGACTTTACGCAAGCCAGGAAGACCCACCTGCTGGACCTATGAGTTCTTCACTCATGGTATAAAGGTCAACCTGATTGACCTTGAAAGAATAAACTCAGGTCAGGGGGTTCACTTGCTGGACTTTTGCACAATTTAATCACAATTTAATCAGCACTTGATGACGTTTGTGGACTTCAGAGAGTAATATCAACCTGGCGGACCTTTGTATACTTCACTAAGATAGTGAGATTAAACTACTGGACCCTCGAGGATTTCACTCACGTGAGGTAGGTCCACCTGTTGCACCATTCCATTCCTCACTAAGAAAGTGAGGTCCACCTGCTGGAGCTCTTAGGATTTCCCTCATATTACGGAGGTCCACCTGCTGGACCGTAGTGTAACTCATTCAGAAAGTCAGATCCAACTGTTGCACTTTGAAGATTTCACTCAAGGCAGGGTGGACATTTGAGGACTCCACTCAAACAATAAGGTCTATATGATTGACCTTGGAGGATTTCACTCACATCATGAACTACCCTCTGGGCTTTAGTGGACGTCACTCAAGTCAGATATGTCCAACTGCTGGACCTTCGACAAACTTCACACAAGTCAGGGAGGTCCACTTGCTGAACCTTTGGGGACTTCACACAAGTCAGGGAGGTCCATATTGGACATTTGAAGTTTCCAATAACAAAGGGGTCAAGCTGCTTGACCTATGATGAAGTCACTCATTTCAGGGAGGTTTACCTGCGGGACATTTGAGGACTTCACTTAAGTCACGTAAGTACAACTACTGGACTTTTGAGACTTCACTCAAGTCAGGGAGGTCCACCTGCTAGTCCTTTGGGAATTCTTGAATCAGGGAGGTCCACTTGCCGAACCTTTGAGGACTTCACTGAAGTCAGGGAGGTCCATTGCCAAACCTTTGACGTCTTCACTCAAGTCATGGAAATCAACCTGCTTGACTTTCTGTAACTTCACTCAAGTCAAGGAGGTCCATCTGCTGGACCTTTAAGTACTTTACTCATTTCACTGATGTCTAACCGCTGGGCCTTGGAAGACTTCACTCAAGTCAGAGAGGTCCACCCGATGGACCTATGAGGACTTTACGCAAGTCAGGAACTTTGAGTTTTTCACTTAAGTTATGGAGGTCAATCTGAGTGACCTTTGATGGCTACACTCAGTCAGGAAATTTCACCTGCTGGACTTTTGCGCAATTTAATCGCACAGTATGGTGCACCTGCTGACCTTTGTGGACTTCAAACGGACAGTGAGATCAACCAGGCGGACCACTGCACACTTCACTCGGATAGTGAGGTCCAAATGATGGACCTTTTAGAGCTTCACTCATGCTAGGTAGGTCCACATGCTACACCTTTACCCTCCTCACTAAGAGAGTAAGGTCCACCTGCTGGAAATCTGATGATTTCACTTATGTTATGGAGGTCCACCCGATGGACCTATGAAAATTTCACTCTCGTCAGGGTTGTCCACCTGATGGACCTTTGAGGACTTCACTCAGTTCAGGAAGCTCTATCCGCTGGACTTCTGAGGACTTTACGCAAGTCAGAGAGGTCCACCTGCTGGACCTTTGAGATCTTCATTTAAGTCAACCTGCTTCACCCTTGATGACTTCACTCAAGTCAGGGAGGTCCACCTGATGGACTTTTCAAGACTTCATTCAGGCAATGAGGTTCATATGATGGATCTTTGAGGATTTCACATAAGTCAGGGAGGACCTTTGCTGGACCTTTGAGGAATTCAACAAGTCAGGGAGGTCCATATGCTGGACCTTTGAAGTTTTCAATAAAGTCATGAAGATCAACCTGCTTGATCTATGATGTAGTCACTCAGTTCAGGGACGTTCACCTGCGTGACATTAGAGGATTTCACCCAATTCATTTATGTGCAACTGCTGAACTTTTGAGAATATCACTCAAGTCAGGAAGGTCCGACTGCTGGACCATTCTGGACTTCACTTAAGTCAGGGAGGTTCACTTCCAGGACCCTTGAGGACTTCACCGAAGTCAGGGAGGTCCACCTGCCAGACTTTTGAGGTCTCCACTCAGGTCATTGTGGTCAACCTGCTTGACTTTCGATTATTTCACTCAAGTCGAAGAGGTCCATCTGTTGAACTTTTGAGGACTAATCAGTGCAGTTATGTCCTCCTGTTGGACCTTGAAAGATTTCACTCAAGTCAGGGAGGTCCACCCGATGGACCTTTGAGGACTTTACGCAAGTCAGGAAGACCAACATGCTGGATTCTCTTCATACATTCCCAATTAGTGATTGGGACGTGCAGGAAGGTCTAACTACTTTCTAATTCTGTGCATCTTTTTTTTTGTGAAAACCGCACAACATGGGTGGTTGTCGGTAAGCGACCTAGCTACGTTAGATAGTGAAAGAAGTGTTTAATTGAAGGAAGACTGTATGGACACAATAAGAGGAAGATTCCGAATCAAACTGCTGATAGCATAGGTAGAAGTAAGTTGAGAGGTGGCAGTAAGATGATGGTTCGATAAATACCTTACCGACGGAAACACAGTGACCTCCCAGCACCGCTCAACCTTCCAGTACGGCCTGTCAGACGGGAGCAATGGGCAACCCCGCCAAGGCGTCCACCGCCCGCCCGACAACCCGTCCTCAGGAACTGGTACCTGCCCGGGAGCCACGGGAGAACAGCCTAGTCCCGCACACCCTAAGCCAACAAAGGGGAGATGACCTTTAGCCTGCCCGGCGGCCGACACCAGATGGACAAGGCAGGCCCGATTATTTACCCTGTGCTCTTGGACCACATTCGGTAGAGGGAATGCGTCCAGGTTAGGGCTTTGACACTGCACACCTCAAAGTCCCGGTGTGTCAGCCCTAACCCAACGAGAGCACTCGCGCTTTCTAGGCACCATGCACCTCGCCAGTTAACCGTGGCAGATGTTATGTGCACGGTGCCTTTACCGGTAAGGTCCCGTACGCCCTGTAGGACTTCCGGGGTGCCGTAGTAGCTGCACTTGTGCTGGTGTGCAGCCGAAAGCGCGAGGTGGACTCCAGAGACCTGTGTATCTATTACCCAGGCCTCTGTACCTTTGGAAGCCGCGATGTCCGGCTTCCTAAAGGACCCCGCAATAGGAATGCGAGGCTCGCAGAACACCTCGTAACCCCTCTGCCTCAACCGTCTGGCCAAATAGGCATTGATGTTGTCATACCTTTTAACCCGCCCCCCATGGGTACGAGGACACATCTGAGCGATGTGTCCAAGTGTCCCAGGCTTATGACAGGTGTCACAGAGGCCGTTGATCTCGGGCCGGCCTCTGGACGCCCTGGCTGGGGTGGGTAGCGCTCCAATCCTGACTTGGACAGCCTTCACATAGTCAGAACAGGATAGGAAACGCTTCCCGCCATTAACCCATCTGCCAACCTGAGGCACGGCAGCAGATGGAGCGAGACCCGCTCCGTCAACGGTACTGATCAGATTGGCCCTCCATGCGTGCAGGCGTTCGGTCTTATTACCCGCCTGCCGACCAGCAATGCATGCGGGTCCGGCCCAGCGCTGCAGCTTGCTCAACACTGCAGGCTCCCGGACTGCCGCATGAATCACCGGGTCGGTTGAGGTGAGTAATTTCTCGAACCGCGCTTGTTCATCTAGACGGACGGTCGAGACAAGGTCTGATATACCCAGCCCACCATCTCCAGCTGCCGAGTGAAAATAAGCACAGGGCACGTCATGGGCTAGGCGCAGCCAGCGGCGAACCGCCACCCGCACTTGCCTGTCCATGCGTGCTAGCTGAGTCTTACAGACTTCACCCAGCACCAGTCGATGCATGAGCTTGGGCACTAGATGTCCCACGAGCATCGCAATCCTTTGTTGAGGTTTTAGAGGGGCTCTGGTGATATTAAGGAGCCCCTTTTCTAGCAGGGCACCGTAGGATTTCCGCCGCCCCTTAGCTCTGACCAGGACGCCTAGGTACTTATACTCATCCTCAGCGCTCATGGAGCCGACAGCACTGCCCAAGACTTGGAACGTCCTATTTTCATTGACGTACCAAGTCTTGCGTTTGCCGTCAACCTCCATGCTAGGGGTACGACACTTTCCTGGATTTACATGAAGTCTGCCCCCTGCAAGGGTCTCGGCCATTACGTTCATTGCCTGCTGGAGGCCAGTGGGCGTCTTCGCCACCAGAACCAAATTATCAGCAAACGCCAATGCTGATATCCTTTGGTCACCCAATCTTACCCCTACACCAGTCTCTTTTACACTTGCGATTCCCTCGTCAATCACAAGGTTAAAGAGAATCGGCGATAAGGGGTCACCCTGTTTGACCCCACGAGTCATGTGCACCTTTTCCGACATCTCATCGCTTCCTTCAATATGGATGAAGGCTCGGTCATACGTCGACATGACATATGCCCTGACGGGGGCTGGAATGCCCTTCCGTTACATGGCCCGCTCGATAGTGCTATGGTTAACACTATCGAATGCTTTGGCCATGTCGAGGAATGCCAGGTGCACACCGTGGGAGTGTGCCCGCACACGACCGACGATCGCATCCAAGATCGTGAGGTTCTCAAGACATCCGTCTATTGGGACGAATGCCTTTTGAGCATCATCGATCTGGATGAGGCTCGAGATGCGGCTGCTCAAGATCTTATGGAGCAGACGGACTATGGCACAGGAAATGGTAATTGGCCTATAGTCTTTGGGTTCTG
Organism: Panulirus ornatus; assembly: GCF_036320965.1. NCBI lineage: Eukaryota > Metazoa > Arthropoda > Malacostraca > Decapoda > Palinuridae > Panulirus > Panulirus ornatus. The sequence goes on from NC_092224.1 coordinate 46,041,457, forward strand.
TAGGATTGGGTACCTTGGGTATCAGCACCGTACGATTGGCCTTCAGTGGCTCTGGTAGAGTGGACGTAGCCAACCACAGGTTAAACATTTTGGCCAGGATCCTCGGGGGAATGGACTTCAGTAGTCTCGTCGACATCCCATCAGGACCAGGGGCAGATGTACGAGTGGCTTTGAGGTGGTGGGCTACCTCGCCTACGATGACAACCTCTGCTAGTTGTTCACACTCTAGGTCACAATCGGTAATGGCACGTGTGTCCGGCTTAGACGGCCGAGAGAAGAGAGCCCCCAAAAGGGATTGAGGCGTTTCGGCCAAACCGAGGTTGGCGGTACCTCCCAGTCGCCTTTAAGGACCAGTCCAGCGGCCAAAGACCTATTCTCACGATAAAGCCTCTGTACTTTCCGGTATTGTTCTCTTCTAAGCCGGTTTCCACGCAAAGGAACCTCCTCCGCTTGGCGTATGCGGCCAGAATTCGCTCGCTGCCTCAAACCACCTCCACCACGATTCTGACGGTCGTCGGGTGAGCAACAGGAGCTTACCACATGGGTGGCGTGCTCTGAGGCTCCCCTGATCGCGGCAAGGCTGTCACCCTGACGCAGATGGTCGAGGGCTGCATTTAGGATGTCTTCGCCCCACGATGGACTTGTGGGGCCAGCTCCTAAAGTGTCGACATACGCGACAGTCTCCGCCACAAAGGAAGCAATTGTCTGGGATTGGGGGGAACCCGCGGGACAACAGGGACAGTTAAAACCTTGGGAGGGATGTACGTCTCACCACTGGAATCCGCCCTCACGGACATCCCTGTACGCGGGGCATCTTCCGTTATGTTACCCCGCGTGGTGCTTAGCCTTGTGGGTGGGACACGCCTCGTAGTCGGCACCCCATCCATCACCTCGCCTTCGTCGTCCTCCTGAAGGAGATCTGAGTTTGAGGTCAGTTCCTGAACCCTGGTCTTATACGACGCCTTGCGTCGGAGACCTTTGATCGCTTCGACCGTCCTAGAAGGAACAATCTCCCGCAACCGCTGGTTCAAGCCTTGTCCGGCAACTAAAGAGGGACTAGCTGCCATCTCGGCCTCAGCCCTGGCGAGAAGCTCCACCTCCTCGTCAGACCATCGAGCCTTAGACACGACATGCCTGGTCGCCAACTCCTGGTGAAAGGAGTTGGCATGTGCCTGCCTTTCATGGACCCTACGGCCCCGAAAGCTGGCAAAGGTTTTCCCACAATGTAGGCAAGTGGGTGAACGGTCGTCGTCCGTTCCCACGTGACTGTAGCTGGTACCCGACATACCAACAGAGGCTGGCACGCTATTCACTGAGGAATGGGTTATGCGTGACGGGTACCACGAAGCGAAAACCCGTGGCAAGGGTGGACGCTCCGGCTCTAGTCGCACAGCACTACCGCCCGAAGGAAGTAGAGGACTGCAGTCAGTTGATGGACACTGCCGCTGCGCTTCAGTCCTGGGATTGCCCTTTGGTAGTTGCCCTACTGTACCAGTAAACGTAGCTGGACAACTTCCGACTCTCAGCTGTTGGTTGGAATATACTGGATATCCAATCAACGAAGCTAGGGCTTAAAGTATGCAATCACTTGAGTTACTCGGCTTTAAGGCGTTATAAAAACAAGTGGCAATCCGTTGCAACTCTAAGAGAGTTGAGTTGAGTCTTTCACTCAAGTTAATCTGATCAACCTGATTGACCTTTGATGACTACAATGAAGTCAGGCAGGTTCACCTTCTGAACTTTTGCATAATTTAATCATAAAGTGTGGTGCGCCTGCTGACCTTTGTGAACTTCACACAGACAGCGAGATCATCCTGGCGAACCTTTATAAACGTCACTCAGATAGTGAGGTTCATTCATGTTAGGTAGGTCCACACGCTGCATTTTTACACTCCCCACTAAGACAGTGTGGTCCACCTGCTGAAGCTCTTAGGATTTCACTCATGGAAGTCCACCTGCTGGACCACAGTGTAATTCACTTAGAAAGTGAGATCCACCTGATGGACCTTTGAAGATTTCATTAATGTCAGAGTGGTCCCCCTGATGGACCTTTGGGGACTTCATTGAGGTCAAGAACATCCACCCGATGGACCTTTGAGGACTTCACCGAAGTTAGGGAGGTCCACCTAATGGACCTGAGGTCTTCATTTAAGTCAGGAAGGTCAACCTACTTCACCTTTGATGACTTCACTCAAATTCAGGAAGGTCCACCTGATGGACTTTTGAGGACTTCACTCAGACAGTGACGTCCATAATATTGACCTTTATGGATTCACTCAAATCAGGGTGAACTACCCTCTGGACCTTCGTGGACGTCACTCAAGTCAGATATGTCCACGTGCTAGACCTTTGATGACTTCACACAAGCCAGAGAGGTCCACCTGCTGGACATTTAAGGGCTTCACACAAGTCTGGGAGGTCCATATGCTGGACGTTTGAAGTTTTCAGTAAAGTCGAAAAGGTCAATATGATTGACCTTTGATGAAGTCGCTCAATTCTGGTAAATCCACCTGCAGGACATTTGAGGATTTCACTCATGTCTTGCAGATGAAACTGCTCGACTTTTGAGGACTTCAATCATGTCAGGGAGGCCAACCTGCTAGACCTTTGAGATCTTCACTGACGACATTGACGTCAACCTGTTTGACTTTCAATGATTTCACTCAAGTGTAGGATGTCCATCTACTGGACCCTTGAGGACTTTACTCAATGCAGTGATGTTTACCTGCTGGACCTTGGAAGACTTCACTCAATTCAGTGAGGTCCACCCGATGGAAATTGGAGGACTTTACACAAGTCAGAAAGACCCAGCTGCTGGACCTTTGAGCTCTTCACTTAGATTATGGAGGTCAACCTGATTGACCTTCAAAGACTAAAGTCATGTCAGGAAGGTTCTCCTATTGAACTTTTGCACAATTTAATCACACAGTATGGTGCACCTACTGACGTTTGTGCACTTCAGAGAGACTGTGCGATCAACCTGGCGGGCCTTTGGACACTTCACTCCTCACTAAGACATTGAAGTCCACCTGCTGGAGCTCTTAGGATTTAGCTATTGTTATGGAGGTCCACCTACTGGACCGTGTGTAATTCACTCAGAAAGTGAGGTCCACCTTATGGACATTTGAATATTTCACTCAAATCAGGGTGGTCCACCTGATGGAGCTTTAAGGACTTCACTCAAATTAGGAAGTTCCAGCCGCTGGACCTTTGGGGACTTCACACAAGTCAGGGAGGTACAACTGCTATACCTTTGAGGACTTCACACGAGTCAGGGAGGTCCATATGCTGGACCTTTGAAGTTTTCAATAAAGACGTAGAGGTCAACTTGCATAAGCTTTAATGAAGTCATTCAGCTTAGGGAGGCCCACCTGCTGGACTTTTGGTGACTTCCCTCAGATGAGGAAGGTTCACCTGTTGGACCTTTGCACAAAGTGATCAGAGAGCGTGTTGCACCTGCCGAACCTTTGTGCACTTCAGTCAAACAGTAAGATCAACGTGTTTGACATTTATACACTTCACTTAGATAGTGAGGTCCAACTGCTGAACCTTTCAGGAATTCATTTATGTCAAGTAGGTCCACCTGCTGCACCTTTACACACCTAAATAAGAGAGTGAGATCCACCTGCTGTACCTCTGATGATTTCACTCAAAGTAAGAGAGTGAGGTACACCTGCTGTACCTCTGATTATTTCACTAAAAGTAAGAGAGTGAGGTCCACCTGCTGTACCTCTGATGATTTCACTCATGTTAGGAAGGCCCACCGCTGGTCCGTAATGTAATTCATTCAGAAAGTGAGGTCCATTGATGGACCTTCAAGGACTTTAACCATGTTAGGGAGGTTCACCTGCCAGACCTTTGAGGTCTTCACTCAAGTAATGGAGGTCAATCTACCTTACTTTCGATGACTTCACTCAAGTGGAGGAGGTCCATCTGCTGGACCTTTGAGGACTTTATTCAAATCAATGAGTTCCAGCTGCTGTACCTTTGAAGACTTTAATCAAGCAAGTGAGGTCTACCCTCTGGATCTTTCAAGACTTAATGTAAGTCAGGAAGACCTACCTGTTTGGACCTTTGGTGTCTTCAATCAGTTTATGGAGGTCAACCTGACTGACTTTTAATGACTTCACGCACGTCATGGGGGTCCACCTGCTGGACTTTTGATGACTTCTCTCAGTTGAGAAAGGCTTACCTGTTGGACCTTTGCACAAATTAATCAGAAAGTGTGGTGCACCTGCCGAACTTTTGTGCACTTCAATCAAACAGTAAGATCAATACGTTGGACATTCATACACTTCACTTAGATAGTGAGGTCCAACTGCTGAACCTTTCAGAAATTCACTCATGTCAAGTAGGTCCACTTGCTGTACATCTGATGATTTCACTCATGTCAGGAAGGTCCACCTGCTGGTCCATAATGTACAGTAATTCATTCAGAAAGTGAGGTCCACCTGATGGACCTGCAAGAACTTCACTCATGCTAGGGAGGTCCACCTGCCAGACCTTTGAGGTCTTCACTCAAATAATGGTGGTCAACCTCCCTTAGTTTCGATGATTTCACTCAAGTCGAGGAGGTCCATCTGCTGGACCTTTGAGGACTTTATACAAATCAATGAGTTACAGCTGTTGTACCTTTGAAGACTTCAATCAAGCCAGTGAGGTCTACCCTCTGGACCTTTCAGGACTTTATGCAAGTCAGGAAGAACTACCTGTTGGACTTTTGGTGTCTTCACTCAAGTTATGGAGGTCAACTTGATTTACTTTTAATGGCGTCACGCACGTCATGGGGGTCTACCTGCTGGACTTTTGATGACTTCCCTCAGTTGAGGAAGGTTCACCTGTTGGACCTTTGCACAGATTAATCAAAGTGTGGTGCACCTGCCGAACCTTTGTGTACTTCAATCAGACAGTAAGATCAATGTGTTGGACATATATACATTTCATTTGGATAGTGAGGTCCACCTGCTGTACCTCTGATGATTTCACTCATGTTAGATAGGTTCACCTGCTTGTCCGTAATGTAATTCATTCAGAAAGTGAGGTCCATATGATGGACCTTCCAGGATTTTACTCAAGACAGGTTGGTCCACTTGATGGATTTTTGATGATCTCACTCAAGTCAGAGAAGTCGACCTGCTGGACCTTTGAGGACTTTACTCAATACAGTAATGTTCACCTGCTGGGCCTTGGGAGACTTTACTCAAGTAAGGGAAATCCACCCGATGGACCTTTGAGGACTTTACGCAAGTCAGGAAGACCAACTTGCTGGACCTATGAGTTCATCACTCAAGTTGTGGAGATCAATCTGATTGTCTTTGATGACTAAACTCAAGTCAGAAAGGTTCACCTCCTGGACTTTTGCGCAATTCAATCACAGTGTGGTGCACCTGCTGACCTTTGTGCACTTCACACAGACAAAGAGGTTAACCTGGTGGACCACTGTACACTTCACTCAGTGAGGTCCAACTACCGGACCTTCCAGGACTTCACTCGTGTTAGGTAGGTTCACATGCTGCACCTTTACACCTGCTGGACATCTGATGATTTCACTCGTGTTATATAGGTATACGTGACGGACTTTTGAAGATTTCACACGTTAGGGTGGTCCACCTGATGGACATTTGAGGCTTTAATCAAGTCAGGAATGTCTGTGGTCCACCTGATAGACTTTTGAGGATTTCACTCAAGTCAGGAAGGTCTATCCGCTGGACATTTGAAGATTTCACACAAGTTAGAGAGGTTCACCTGCTGGACCTTTGAGGTCTTCATTTAAGTCCTGGAGGTTAACCTGTTTCACCTTTGATGACTTCAATCAAGTCAGGGAGGACGACCTGATGGACTCTTGAGAACTCCACTTAAGCAGTGAGGTCTATGTGATGGACCTTTGAGAATTTCACTCAGATCAGGGAGGCCTACCTGCTGGACCTTTATTAAAGACACTCAAGTCAGAAAGGTCCAAATGCCAGACCTTTGACAACTTCACACAAGCCTTGGAGGTACATCTGGTGGGCCTTTGAGGACTTCACACAAGTCAGGGATGTCTATATTCTGGACCTTTGAAGTTTTCAATAAAGTCATAAAGGTCATCCTGCTTGACCTTTGATAAAGTCACTAAGTTCAGGGAGGTCCACCTGCAGGATATTTGAGGATTTCAGTCAAGTCATGTATGTTCAACTGCTGGACTTTTGAGGACTTCACTCAAGTCAGGGAGGTCCATCTGCTAAACCTTTCTGATTTTACTTAAATCAGGGAGTTCCACTTGCTGGAACTTTGAGGATATCACTCGTTAAGGAGGTCCTCCTTCCAGACCTTTGAGGTCTTCATTCAAGTAAGGGAGGTCAACCTGCTTGACATTCGATGACTTCACTCAAGTAAAGGAAGTCCATCTGCTGGACTTTTGAGAGCTTTACTCAGTTCAGGGATGTCCGCCTGCTGTACCTTTGAAGACTTCAATCAGGTCAGAGAGGTCCACCCTCGGGACCCTTCAGGACTCTACGCAAGTCAGGAAGACCGACCTGCTGGACATTTGAGGTCTTCACTGAAGTTATTGAGGTGAATCTGATTGACCTTAGACGACTTCACGCAAGTGAGGGAGGTCCACCTGCTGGACTTTTGATGACTTCACGCAATTCAGGAAGGTCCACCTAATGGACTTTTGATGACCACGCAATTCAGGAAGATCCACCTGTTGGACCTTTGCACAAATTAATCAGAGTGTGGTGCACCTGCTGAACCTTTGTGCACTTCAGTCAGACAATGAGATCAACGTGGTGGGCCTTCGTACAATTCACTCAGGCAGTGAGGTCAACTACTGGACCTTTGAGGATTTCACTCATGTCAAGTAGGTCCACCTGCTGCACCTATATACGCATAACTAAGACAGTGAAGTTCACCTGCTGTACCTTAGATGATTTTTCCCATGTTCGGAAGGAGTGCAATGTAATTCACTCATTTCAATGATTATCACTTGCTGGACCTTGGAAGACTTCACTCAAGTCAAGTAAGTCCACCTGATGGACCTTTGAGGACTTTATGCAAGTCAGGAAGACTAAAGCACTGAACCTTTGAGCTCTTCACTCAAGTTATGGAGGTCAACCTAATTGACCTTTGATGGCTAAACTCTAGTCAAGAAGGTTCAGCTGCTGGAATTTTGACCTATATTATCACACAGTGTGGTACTCCTGCTGACCTTTGCGCGTTTTACACAGACAGTGAGATCAACCTTGTGGACCATTGTACACTTCACTTAGATAATGAGGTCCAACTACTGAACATTTCAGGACTTCACTCATATTAGGTAAGTCCACTTGCTGCACCGATACACTCTTCACTAAGAGAGTGTGGTCCACCTACTGGACATTTGATGATTTCACTCATGTTCAGGAGATCCACCTGCTTGACTGTAGTGCAGTTCACACAGAAAGTGAGGTCCACCTGATGGACTTCTGAAATTTCACTCAAGTCAAGGTGGAAACGTAACGGACCTTTAAGGACTTCGCTCATGTCAGGAAGGTCCACCCGTTGGACCTTTGAGGACTTCAGGAAAATCAGGGAGATCCACCTACTGGACCTTTGAGGTCTCCATTTAAGTCATGGTGGTTAACATGCTTCACCTTTGATGACTTCATTCAGGTCAGGGAGGCCCACCTGATGGATTTCTTAGGAATCCACTCAGACAGTGAGGCCCATGTGATGGACCTTTGAGGATTTCAGTCAAATCAGGGTGTTTCACATGCTGGACCTTTGTAGACGTCACTCATGTTAGAGAGTTCCACATAGTGTACCGTTGAAGACTTCACACAAGTCAGGGAGGTCCACCTGCTGGACCTTTGAGGACTTCACTTGAGTCAGGGGGTTCTTATGCTGGACTTCTGAAGTTTTTAACATAGTCATAGAGGTCAACCTGCTTGACCTATGATGAAGTCACTCAGTTCAGAGAGGTCCACCTGCGGGACATTTGAGGAATTCTCCTTGACTCTTAAGTCAGGGAGGTCCACTTGCCAGACCTTTCAAGATTTCACTAAAGTCAAGAAGGTCAACCTGCTTGACTTTCTGTGACTTCACTCAAGTATAGGAGGTCGATCTGCTGGACCTTTGAGGACTTTACTCATTTCATTGATGTCCATCTGCTGGACCTTGAAAGACTTCACTGAAGTCAGGTAGGTCCACCCGATGGACCCTTGAGGACTTTACGCAAGTCAGGAAGACCAAACCGCTGGACCTTTGAGTTCTTCAATCAAGGTACGGAGGTCAACGCGATTGACCTTTGACGACTACACTCAAGCCAGGAAGCTTCACCTGCTGGACCTTTGCCCAATTTAATCACAGAACGTGGTGCACCTACTGACCTTTGTGCACTTCACACAGACAATATGATCAACCTGGTGGACCATTGTACACTTCACTCAGATAGTGAGGTCCAACTACTGAACATTTCAGGACCTCAGTCGTGTTAGGTAGGTTCACATGCTACACCTTTACACTCCTCACTAAGACAGTGAGGTCCACCTGCCGGACATCTGATGATTTTACTCATGTTATGGAGGTCCACCTGATGGACGTTTGAAGATTTCACTCATGTTAGGATGGTCCACCTGATGGACACTTGAGGAATTCACTCAAGTCAGGAAGGCTTATCCGCTGGACCTTTTCATAGTTCATGCAAGTCAAGGAGGTGGGCTTGCTTCACTTTTGATGACTTCACTCAAGTCAGGGAGGTCCAACTGATGAACTATTGAGGACTTCACTCAGGCAGTGAGGTCCATATGATTGACCTTTGAGGATTTCACTCAAATCCGGGTGGTCTACCTCCAAGACCTTTTTGGACGTCACTCAAGTCAGAGAGGTCCACATACTGGACTTTTGATGACTTAACACAAGTTAGTGAGGTCCACCTGCTGGACATTTGAGGACTTCACACAAGTCAGGGAGGTCCTTTGAAGTTTTCAATAAAGTCATAGAGGTCAACCTGCTTGACCTATGATGAAGTCACTGAGTTCAGGGAGGTCCACTTTTGGGACATTTGATGATTTCACTCGTCATGTAAGTGCAACTACTGGACTTTTGTGACTTCACGCAGGTAAGAAAGGTCCAACTGCTGGACCTTTGAGGACTTCACTGAAGTGAGGGAGGTTTACCGGAGAGACCTTTGAGATCTTCACTCTAGTCATGGAGGTCAACATGCTTGACTTCCGATGACATCACTGAATTCGAGGAACTCCATATGCTGGACTTTTGAGGAATACACAGTTCAGTGATATCCACCAGCTGCACATTACAAGAATTAACTCAAATCAGGGACGTACACCCGATGGACCTTTGAGGACTTTACGCAAGTCAGGAAGACCAACCTGTTGGACGTTGAGTTCTTCATTCAACATGCAAATCAACCTACAATTTAGTCAGAAAGGTTCACCTGCTGGAATTTTGAACAATTTAATCACACAGTGTGATGCACCTGCTGACCTTTGTGCACTTCACACAGACAGTGACATCAACCTGGCAGACCATTGTACACTTCACTCAGAAAGGGAGGTCCAACTACTGGACAATTCAGGACTTCACTCTTGTTAGGCAGGCCCACATGTTGCACCTTTACACTCCTCACTAAAGCAGTGAGGTCCACCTGCTGGATCTCTGATGATTTCACTCATGTTCTGGATGCCCACCTGCTGAACCGTAGATCAATTCACTCAGACAGTGAGATCCACCTGATGGACCTTTCAAGATTTCACCCAAATCAGGGTGATCCCCCTCTGTACCTTTGAGGACTTCACCGAAGTCAGGGAGGTCCACCTGGTGGACCTTTGAGGTCTTCATTTAAGTCATAGAGGTCAACCTACTTCACCTTTAGTGACTTCACTCAAGTCAGGAAGATCCAATTGATGGACTTTTGAGGACTCCACTCAGAGAGTGAGGCCCATAAGATGGACTTTTGAGGATTTCACTCAAATCAGGGTGGACCATCCGCTGGACCTTCGTGGACGTCACTCAAGTCAGATATGTCCACATGCTGGACCTCTGACGACTTCACATAGTTAGGGAGGTCCACCTGCTGGACATTTGAGGACTTCACACAAGTCAGGGAGGTCTATATGCTGGACCTTTGAAGTTTTCAATAAAGTCATAGAGGTTAACCTGCTTGACCTTTGATTAAGTAACTCAGTTCAGGGGGGTCCGCCTGCGGGACATCTAAGGATTTCACTCAAGTCATATAGATGAAACTACTCGACTTTTGGGGACCTCACTAATGTCAGGAAAGTCTACCTGCTAGATCTTCGAGTTCTTCTTTCAAGTCATTGACGTCCGCCTACTTAACTTTGGATGACTTCACTCAAGTCGAGGAGGTCCATCTGCTTAACCTTTGAGGACGTTACTCAATTAAGCGATGTCCACTCCTTGGACCTTCGAAGACTTCACTCATGTCACTGAGGTCCACCCAATGGAACTTTGAGGACTCTACACAAGTCAGGAAGACCCACCTGCAGGACCTTTTAATTCTTTAATTGAATTATGGAGGTTAACTTGATTGACCTACCAAAGACTAAACTCAAGTCAGGAAGGCTGAATCGCCCAATTCAATCACACAATGTGGTGCACCTGCTGACCTTTGCGCACTTCACACATACAGTGAGATCAACCTGGCGGATCTTTGTGCACTTCACTCAGATAGTGAGGCCTAACTACTGGACCTTTGAGAACTTCACTCACGTGAGGTAGGTCAACCTGCTGCACCTTTCCACGCCTCACCAAGACAGTCAGGTCCCCCTGCTAGAGCTCATATGATTTCCCTCTTGTTACTGAGGTCCACCTGCTGGACCGTTAGTTTGATTCACTCAGAAAGTGAGGTCGACCTGATGGACCTTCGAAGATTTCACTCAATCAGGGTATCCAGCTGATGCACCTTTGAGGATTTCACTCAAGTCAGAAAGGTCCACCCTCCGGTCACGCAAGTCAGGGACTGCTGGACCTTTGAGGTCTTCACTTAAGTCATGAAGCTCAAACTGTTTCACCATTTACGGCTTCACTCAAATGAGAGAGCTCCACCTGATGGACTTTTGAGGATTTTACTCAAGTCAAGGTCGTCCATCTGCTGTACCTTTGTGAACGTCACTCAAATGAGAGAGTTCCACATGCTGGACCTTTGACGACCTTCTGACAAGTCAGGGAGATCCACCTGTTAGACTTTTGAGGACTTCAATCAAGACAGGAAGTCCACCTGCTGGACCACTGAAGACTTTCCTTGATGTGGTCCACTTTCCGGACCTTGAGGAGTTCACTGAAGTTAGTGAGCTCCACATGCCAGAGCTTGATATCTTCACTCAACTCATGGCGATCAACCTGATTGACCTGTGATGATAACATTCAAGTCAGGGAGGTTCACCTGCTGGACTTTTTCACAATTTAATCACAGTGTGGTACACCTGCTGACCGTTGTGCACTTCACAGACAGTGAGGTGAATCTGGTGGACCCTTGTACACTTCATTAAGATAGTGAGGTCCAACTACTGGACCTTTGGTTACGTCCACAAGCTGCAACTTTCTACTCCCCACTAAGACAGTGAGGTTCACCTGCTGGAACTCTCAGGATTTCACTCATTTTACGGAGGTCCACCTGCTGAACCGTAGTGTAATTCACTCGGAAGTCGAAATCCACCTGAGGGACCTTTGTAGATATCACTCAAGTCAGGGTGGTTCACCTGCTGGACCTTTGAGGACGTGACTCAAGTCAGAGAGGTCTAAATGCTGATTCACACAAGTCAGAGAGGTCCACTTCCTTGACCTTGGAGGAATTCACACTAGTCAGGGAGGTCCATATGCTGGACCTTTGAAGTTTTCAATATAGTCATAGAGGTCGACCTGCTTGACCTATGATGAAGTCACTCATTTCAAGGAGGTCCATCTGCTGGACTTTTGAGGATTTCAGTCAAGTCAGGGAGTTCCACCTGCTGGACCTTTGAGGACTTCACTTAAGTCAGGAATGTCCACTTGCCGGACCTTTGAGGACTTCACTGAATTCAGCGAGGTCCACCTGCTAGACCTTTTTCGTCTTCACTCAACTCATGGAGGTCAACCTGCTTGACTTTCGATGACCACTCAATTCGAGGACATCTATATGCTGGACCATTGAGGACTTTACTCAGTTCAGAGATGTCCACGAGCTGGACCTTGGAAGACTTCACTCAAGTGAAAGAGGTCCAACCGATGGAATTTTGAGGACTTTACGCAAGTCAGGAAGACCAATTTGCTTTATCTATGATTTCTTCACTGAAGTTGAAGAGGTAAACCTGATTGACGTTTGATGATTACACTCAAGTAAGGAAGGATCAGCTGCTGAACTTTTGCACAATTCAATGACACAGTGTGGTGCACCTTCTGATCTTTGTGCACTTCACACAAACAGTGTAGATAAACCTGGCCCACCATTGTACACTTCAGTCACATGCTGCACCTTCACACTCCTCACTAAGACAGTGAGGTCCACCTGCTGGACCTGTGATGAATTCTCTCGTGTTATAGACATCTACCTGCTGGCTCGTAGTGTAATTCACTCAGAGGGTGAAGTCCACCTGATGGACTTTTGAAGATTTCACTTAAGTTAGAGTGGTCCTGCTGATGGACCTTTGAGTACTTCACGCAAGTCAGGGAGGTCCAACTGCTAGACGTCTGCGGTCTTCATTTAGGTCATGGAGGTCAACCTGCTTCACCCTTGATGACTTCACTCAAGTCAGGGAGGTCCATCTTATGGACTTTTGAAGACTCCAGTCAAACAGTGAGATCCATATGATGAAACTTTGAAGATTTCACTCAAATCAGGTTGGTCCACCTGCTGGACCTTTATGGACGTCACTCAAGTCAGAGAGTTCTAAATGCTGGACCTTTGACGACTTCACACAAGTCCGGGAGGTCCACCTGCTGGACATCTGAGGACTTCACACAAGTCAGGGAGGTCCTTATGCTAGACCTTTGAGTTTTCAATAAAGTCAAGGAGGTCCATATGCTGGACCTTTGAAGTTTTCAATAAAGTCATAGAGGTCATCATGTTTGAACTATAATGAATTAACTCGGTTAAGGGAGGTCCACCTGCGGGACATTTGAGGATTTCACTCATGTCTTGTAAGTGCAACTGATGGACTTTAGAGGAATTCACTCAAGCCAGGGAAGTCCACCTGCTGGACCTGTGAGGACTTCGCTTAAGTCAGGGAGTTCTACTTGCCGGACCTCTGAGGACATCACTGAAGTCAGGGATGTCCGCTTCCCAGACTTTTGGTGTCTTCACTCAAGTAATGGAGTTGAGCCTGCTTACTCTCGATGACTTCAATCAAGTCGAAGAGGTCCATCTACTGGACCTTTTATGATTAATTTTATGACTAATTCCTAAAGTACCTAACTCAACTGAACCCAAGGACTACAGGCCGATTACCATCTCCTGTGCCGTAGTCCGTCTGCTCCATAAAGTTCCGAGCAGCCGCATCTCGAGTCTCGTCCAGATCGATGGAGCTCAAGAGGCATTCGTTCCTATGGACGGATGCCTTGAGAACCTCACGATCTTGGACGCGATCGTCGGTCATTCGCGGGCACACACCCACGGTGTGCGCCTGGCATTCCTTGACATGGCCAAAGCATTCGATAGTGTTAATCATAGCACTATCGAGCGGGCCATGTCGCGGAAGGGCATTCCAGTCCTCGTCAGGGTTATGTCATGTCGACGTATGACTGAGCCTTCACACACATCGAAGGCTGCGACGAGATGTCGGAAAGAGTTAATATGACTCGTGGGGTCAAGCAGGGTGACCCACTATCACCTATTCTCTTCAACCTTGTGATTGACGAAGGAATCGCAAGGGTGAAGGATACTGGTGTAGTGGTTGGGTTGGGAGACCAAAAGGTCTTAGCACTGGCGTTTGCCGATGACTTGGTCCCGGTTGCGAAGGCGCCCACTGGCTTGCAACAGGCAATTAACGTGATGGCGGAGACCCTCGCGGGGTGGACTTCAAGTGAACCCTGGGAAATGTCGTACTCTCAGCATGGCGGTCAACGGCAGCGCAAGACTTAGTGCGTCAACAAAAGCAGGACGTTCCAAGTCTTGGGTAGCGCCATCGGATCCATGAACGCTGAGGATGATTATAAGTACCTCAGCATCCTTGTCGGAGCAGGAGGGCGGCGAAAATCCTACAGTGCCCTGCAAGAGGAGGGGCTCCATAACATCACCAGAGCCCCTCTAAAACCTCAGCAACGGATTCCGTTGCTCGTGGGACATCTGGTACCAAAGCTCATGCATCGCTTGGTGCTGGTGAAGTGTATCAGACACAATTAGCACGCATGGACAGACGGGTGCGAGTGGAGGCTCCTCGTTGGCTCCGTCTAGCCCATGACGTGCCTTGTTACACTTCCACTCGGCGGCAGGAAATGGTGGGCTTGGTATACCAGACTTTGCCTCGACCGTCCGGTTGAATAAACAAACCAGGCTCGAGAAGTTACTCACCTCAACCGACCCGGTGATTCAGGTGGCTGTCCGGGAGCCTGCAGTGTTGAGAAAGCTGCAGCGCTGGACTGGACCCGCGTGCATTGCTGGTCGGCAGGCGAGTAACAAACTCGAACGCCATCACGCATGGAGGGCCAATCTGGTCAGCACCTTTGACGGTGCGGGTCTTGCTCCATCTGCTGCCGTGCCTCAGGTTAGCAGATGGGTGAATAGCAAGAACCGTTTCCTGTCCGGTTCTGACTACGTGAAGGCCGTCCAAGTGAGGATTGGCGCTTTGCCCACTCCTGCCAGAGCTTCCAGAGTCCGGCCCGAGATCAATGGCTTCTGTGACACCTGTCAGAAGCCGGGTACGCTCGGGAACATCGCACAGATGTGCCCCCTTACCCATGGCGGGAGGGGAAAGAGGCACGACAACATCAGTGCCTATTTGGCCGGACGACTGAGACAGAAGGGTTACGAGGTGTCCTGCGAGCCCCACATTCCGATTGTGGGGTCCTTTAGGAAGCCGGACATCGTGGCTTCCAAATGTACAGACGGCCTTTATTAGAGATTCTCAGGTCTCTGATGTCCATTTCGCGCTTTCGGCTGCACACCAACATAAGTGCAGCTATTACGGCACCCCGGAAGTCCTACAGGGCGTACGGGATTTCACCGGCAAAGGCACCGTGCATGTGACATCTGTCACATTGAATTGGCGTGGCGCATGGTACCAAGAAATTGCGAGTGTTAGGGCTTACGCACCAGGACCCTGAGGTGTGCACTGTCAAAGTCCTAACCTAGACCCACTCCTTTCACAGGATGTAGTCCAAGAGCGCAGGTTGAAAATCGGAGCCTGCCTTGTACATCTGGTGACGGCCAACGGGTTGGCGAAGGTCATTTCCCCCCTTGTGCGCTTGGGGCGGGCGGGACTAGGCTGTTCTCCTGTGGCTCCAAGGGTAGGTACCAGTTCCTGAGGTCGGGTTGTCGTGATGGACGGTGGACGCTTTGGCGGGGTTGCCCATTGCTTCCGCACGACAGGCCGTACTGGAAGGTGAGCGGTGCTGGAAGGTCACTGTGCATTCAGTCGGTAGGTAAGGTATGTTTCGAACCATCGTCTGACTGCCACCTCTCAACTTACTTCTGTCTATGCTATCAGCATACTAATCTTAAATCTTCCTCTTACTGTGTCCATACACTCCTTCCCTCAATTAGCAACTTCTTTCACTGCCACCACGTAGTTAGGTCGCCTACCGACACACCCCTTGCTAATGTAGCAAATAAAATCACAAAAAAGTGCACAGATTGTAGATGTAGTTAGACTTTCCTGCACGTCCCATCACTAATTGGGAATCTATGAAGACAAATCAGTGACGTCCACTTGCTGGACCTTGGAAGGCTTCACTCAAGTCATTGAGGTCCACCCGATGGACATTTGTGGACCTTACTCAAGTCAAGAAGACCAACCTGATGGATCTTTGATTTCTTCACTCAAGTTATGAAGGTCAACCTGATTGACCTTTAATGATTACACTCAAGTCGGGAAGGCTCACCTACTTTGCTTTTGCACAATGTAATCAGACTGTGGTGCACCAGTTGACGTTTGTGTACTTCACACAGTGAGATTAACCTGGCGGACCATTTTGCACTTCACTCAGATAGTGAGGTCCAACTACTCGACCATTCAGTACTTCACCTAGGTAGGTTTTCATATTGCACCTTTACGCTCTTCACTAAGAAAGTGAGCGTCCACCGGCTGGACGTCTGATAATTTCACTCATATTATGGAGGTCCACCTTCTGGACCGTAGTGTAATTCCCACAAAAGGTGAAGTCCACCTGAGGTAACTTCGAAGAATTCACTCAAGTCAGGGTGGTCCATCTGATGGATCTTTGAGGACTTCCCTTAAGTCAGGAGTGTCTACCCGCTGGAATTCTGAGGACTTCTCTAAAGTCAGGGAGGTCCACCTGCTAGACCTTTGAGATCTTCATCTTAGTCATGGAGTTCAAAATACTTCACCTTTGATGACTTCATTCAAGTCGGGGAGATCCACCTGATGAACTTTTGAGGACTCCACTCAGACAATGAGGTCCATAAGATGGGCCTTTAAGGATTTCACTCAAATCAGGGTGGTCCACCTGCTGGACCTTTGCGGACGTCAATCAAGTTAGAGAGGTCCACATGTTGGAACTTTGACGTCTTTACACAAGTAGGGGAGGTCCACTTGCCAAACCTTTGAGGACTTCACACAAGTCAGAGAGATCAATATGATGGACCTTTGAGGTTTTTGATAAAGTCATAGAGGTCAACCTGCTTGACCTATGATGAAATCACTCATTCCAAGGAGGCTCACCTGCGGGACATTTGAGGATTTCACTCATGTAAGTGCAGCTGCTGGGCTTTTGATAACTTCACTCAAGTCAGGGAGGTCCACCTGCCAGACCTATGATGTCTTCGCTCAAGTCATGGTGGTCAACCTCCTTGACTTTCGATGACTTCACTCAAATCAAGAAGGTCTATCTGCTAGACCTTTGTGGACTTTACTCATTTCAGAGATGTCCACCTGCTGTCGCTTCGAATAGTTCACTCAAGTCAAGGAGGTCCACCTTATGGACTTTTGAGGACTTCACTCAGACAGTGAGGTCCACGGGATGGACCTTTGAGGATTTCACTCAAATCAGGTTGGTCCACCTTCTGGACCTTTAAGGACGTCACTCAAGTCCGGGATGTCCAACCGCTGGACATTTGAGGACTTCACCCAAATCAGGGAGGTCCAGATGTTGGACCTTTCAAGTTTTCAATAAAGTCAAAGAGGTCATCCTGCTTGACCTATGATGAAGTCACTCACTTCAGGGAGGTCCACCTGCGGGACATGTGAGGATTTCACCCAAGTCATAGAAGTGCAACTGCCGGACTTTTGAGGACTTCAATCAAGTCAGGGAGGTCCTCCTGCCAGACCTTTGATGTCTTCAGTCTAGTCATGAAGGTCAACCTACTTGACCTTCGACGACTTCACTCAAGTCGAGGAGGTCCATCTGCTGGAACTTTGAGGACTTTATTCGGTTCAGTGGTGTCCACCTGCTGAACCTTGGAAGCCTTCACTCAAGCCAGGTAGATCAACCCGATAAACTTTTGAGGACTTTACGCAAGTCAAGAAGACCAACCTGCTGCATTATTGAATTCTTCACTTAAGCTATGAAGGTCAATCTGACTAACCTTTGAGGATTACAAGCAAATCAGGAAGGTTCACCTGCTGGACTTTTGTACTATCTAACCAGAATGTGCTGCACCTGTTGACGTTTGTGCACTTCACACAGACATTGAGATCAGCCTGGCGGATCATTGTACACTTTACTCAGATAGTGAGGTCCAACTACTGGACCTTTCAGGACTTCACTCATATCAGGTAAGTCCACATGCTGCACCTTTACACTTCCCAGTAAGAGAGTGAGGTTCACCTGCTGCACTTCTGTTTTCACTCATGTTTTAGAAGTACACCTGATGGACCTTTGAAGATTTCACTCTAGTCTGGGTGGTCAGAAAGGTCCACCCGATGGACCTTTGTGGACTTCATGTAAGTCATGGAGGTGCACCTGCTGCACCGCTGAGGTCTTCATTTAAGTCATGGAGGTCAATCTGCTTCACCTTCGATATCTTCACTCAAGTCAGGGAGGATAACATGAAGAACTTTTGTGGGTTCCAATCAGACAGTAAGATCCATATGATTTCACACAAATCAGGGTTGTCCACCTGCTGGACTTTTTTGGATGTTACTCAAGTCAGAGAGGTCCACATGCTGGATCTTTTAGGACTTCGTACAAGTCAGGGAGGTCCACTTGCTTGACCTTTGAGTTCTTAACTCAAGTCATGGAAGTCAACCTGTTTGACTTTCGATGACTTCACTCAAATCGAGAAGATCCATGTGATAGATTTTTGAGGACTTTAGTCAGTTCAGTGATATCCACCTGCTGGAAATTGGAAGACTTTACTCAAGTCAGGGAGGTCCACCCGATGGACTTTTGAGGGCTTTACGCAAGTCAGGATGACCCACCTACTGGACCTTTGAGATCTTCAATCAAGTTATGGAGGTCAACCTGATTGACCTTTGATGCTTACACTCAAGTCAGAGAGGCTCCTTTGCTGGACTTTTGCACAATTCTATCACACAGTGTGGTGCACCTACTGTCCTTTTTGCACTTCACACACAGTGCGATCAACCTTGTGGACCATTGCGCACTTCACTCAGGTAGTGAGATTGCACTACTGGACCTTTGAGGACTTCGCTTGTGTTAGGCAGGTCCACCTCCTGCACCTTTACACTCCTCACTAAGACAGCGAGGTCCACCTGCTGGACCTCTGATGATTTCACTCATGTTATGGAGGTCCTCCTGCTAGACCGAAGTGTAATACACTCAAAAGGTGAAGTCCACCTGAGGGACCTTTGAAGACTTCACTCGTCAGGGTGTTCCACTTAATAGACCTTTGAGGACTTCCCTCAAGTCAGGAAGGTCCACCTGCTGGACCTCTGAGGTCTTCATTTAAGTCATGGAGGTGAACTTAGTTCTCCTTTGATGACTTTAGTCAAGTCAGACTGCGAGGTTCATAAGATGAGCCTTTTAGGATTTCTCTCAAATTAGGGTGGTCCATTTGCTGGACCTTTGAGGACTTCACACAAGTCAGGGAGGTCCATATGCTGGGCCTTTCAAGTCTTCAATAAAATCATAAAGGTCAACCTGCTTGACCTTTGATGAAGTCACTGAGGTTAGGGATGTCCACCTACGGGACATTTGAGGATCTCACTCACGTCATGTAAGCGCAACTGCTGAACTTTTAAGGACTTCAGTCAAATCAGGGAACTCCACCCGCTGGACGTTTCAGGGCTTTACGCAAGTCAGTAAGACCCACCTGCTGGACCTTTGCGGTCGTCACTCAAGTTATTGAGGTCAACCTGAGTCACCTTTGATGACTTTACGCAAGTCCGAGAGGTCCATCTGCTGAACATTTGATGACATCACTCAATTCAGTAAGGTCCACCTGCTGGACCTTTGCGCAAATTTACCAGAGAGTGTGGCGCACCTGCTGAGCCTCTGTGCACTTCAATTAGTCATTGAGTTCAACGTTGTGGACCTTTGTACACATCACTCAGACTGAGAGGTTCAACTACAGGACGTTTAAGGACTTTACTCATGTCAGGTAGGTCCACCTGCTGCACCTTTACACACATCACTAAGACAGTGAGGTCCACCTGCTGATGATCTGATGGTTTGATGATCTGATGATCTGAGGTCTGATGATTTCACTCATGTTAGAAAGGTCTATATGCTGAACTGTAGTGTAATTCACTCAGAAAGTGAGGTCCACCTGATGGACCAACGAGGATTTCACTCGTCAGGGTGGTCCACCTGATGGATCTTTTATGACTTCTCTCAAGTCACAGAGGTCTACCTGCCGTACTTTTGAGGACTTTATTCAATTCAGTGATATCCACATGTTGGACCTTGGATGACTTCACTCAAGTCAGGGAGGTCCACCTGATGGACCTTCTAGGACTTTACGCAAGTCAGGAAGACCAACCTGCTGGACTTTATAGAGGTCAACATGATTGACCTTTGGTGACTACACTCAAGTCAGGAAGGTTCACCTGTGAGACCTTTGCACAATGTAATCACACAGTGTGGTTCACCTGCTGACCTTTGTAGACTTCACACAGGCAGTGGGATCAACCTGGTGGACCATTATACGCTTCGCTCAGATTGTGAGGTTCAACCACTGGACCTTTGTGGACTTCACCCTGTGTTAGGTAGGTCCACATGCTGCACCTTTACACTTCTCACTAAGACAGTGAGGCCCACATGCTGGACCTCTGATGATTTCACTCATGTTATTTAGGTCCACCTGCTGGACCATAGTGTGATTTACTCAGAAAGTGAGGTCCACCTATGGACCTTTGAAGATTTCACTCAAGTCAGGGTAGTCTACCTGATGGACTTTTCAGGCCTTCACTCAAGTCAAGAAAGTCCACCGGCAAGACCTTTGAGGACTTCACACAAGTCAGGGAGGTCCTCCTGCTGTGCTTTTCAGATCTTCATTTAAATCATGGAGGTCACCCTGAATCACCTTTGATGATTTCACTCAAGTCATGGAGGTCCACCTGATGGACTTTTGAGGACTTCACTCAGACAGGGAGGTCCATCTGATGAACCTTTGAGGATTTCACTCAGATCATGATGGTCCACCTGTAGACCTTTTTGGACGTCACTCAAGTCAGAAAGGACCACATGTTGAGCTTTTGACGACTTCAATCAAGTCAGGGAGGTTCAGATGATGGACCTTTGAGTTTCAAATTAAGTCATAGATGTCAACCTGCTTGACCTCAGGGAGGTCCACCTGCGGGACCTTTGAGGATTTCGCTCAAGTCATGTACATCCACCTGCTGGACCTTTGAGGACTTAGTCGGGGAGGTTCACTTGCCGGACCTCTGAGAATTTCACTCTAGTCAGGTATGTATACCTTCCAGACCTTTGAGGTC
Source organism: Panulirus ornatus (assembly GCF_036320965.1). Lineage (NCBI taxonomy): Eukaryota > Metazoa > Arthropoda > Malacostraca > Decapoda > Palinuridae > Panulirus > Panulirus ornatus. Next base: position 46,062,447 of record NC_092224.1, read on the forward strand.
TCTACTGAAGTCATAAGGTCAACCTGCTTAACTTTCGATGACTTCACTCAAGTTTAGGAAGTGCATCTGCTGGACCTTTGAGGACTTTACTCGAATCACTGAGTTCCACCTGCTGGACCTTTTAAGACTTAAGTCAAGGAGGTCCACCCGCTGGACCTTTCAAGACTTTACGCAAGTCAGGAAGACCCACCTACTGAACCTATGAGGTCTTTACTCAAGTTATGAAGGTCAACCTGATTGACCTTTGATGACTTCATGCAATTCATGGAGTTCACGTGCTGGACATTTGGTGACTTCATTTACTTCAGGAAGGTCCACCTGCCGGACCTTTGCATAACTTAGTCAGAGAGTGTTGTGCACCTGCTGAACCTTTGTGCACTTCAATTAGACAGTGAGATCAACGTGGTGGACCTCTTTATACTTCCCTCAGACAGTGAGGTCCAACTACTGAGCCCAAGAGGACTTCACTTATGTCAGGTAGGTCCACCTGCTGCACCTTTACACACATCATTATGACAGTAAGATCCACCTGCTATACCTCTGATGATTTCACCTATGTTAGGAAGGGCCACCTGCTAGACCGTAGTGGAAATTACTGAGAAAATGAGGTCGACCAAATGGACCTTCGAGAATTTCACTCAAGTCAGGGTGGTCCACCTGATGGATCTTTGTTGACTTCACTCAAGTCAGAAAGGTCTACTTGCTGGATCTTTGAGGACTTTATTAAGTGATGTCCACTTGCTGGACCTTGGAAGACTTCACTCAAGTCAGTGATGTCCACCTACTGGACCTTGGAAGACTTCACTCAAGTCAGTGAGGTCCATTAAGGACTTTACGAAAGTCAGGAAGACCCACCTGCTGAACCTTTGTGCTCTTCATTCCAGTTATGGAGGTGAGCCTGATTGACCTTTGATGACTACACTCAAGTCAGGAAGGTTCACCTGCTGGAGTTTTGACAATTCAATCATAGAGTGTGATGCACCTGCTGACATGGAGATCAACCTGGCGGACGTTTGTACACTTCGCACAGATAATGAGGTCCAACTGTTGGACCTTTCTGAACTTCACTCATGTTAGGTCGGTCCACACGCTGCACCTTTACCCCCCCTCACTAAGACAGTGAGGTCCACCTGCTGGACCTCTAATAATTCCATTCATGTCATGGAGGTCCACGTGCTGGATCGTAGTGTAATTCACTCAGAAAGTGAGGTCCACCTGATAGAACTTTGAAAATTTTACTCAGGTCAGGGTGATCCGTTTTATGAACATCTGAGGGCTTTTCTTAAGTCAGAAAAGTCCGCCCTGGACCTCTGAGGACTTCACCTAGGTCGGGGAGGTCCACCTGCTAGACCTTTGAGGTCTCTATTAAATTCATGGAATTCAACTTCCTTCACCTTCGATGACTTCTCTCCAGTCAGGGAAGTCCACCTGATGTACTTATGCGGTCTTCACTCAAAGAGCGAGGTCCATCTGATGGACCTTTGAGGATATCACTCAAGTTAGGGTGGTCCACCTGCTGGACCTTTGTGGACGTCACTCAAGTCAGAGAGGGCCACATGCTGGACCTTTGAGGACTTCACTCAAATCAGGTAGGTCTATATGCTGGACCTTTGAAGTTTTCATTAATGTCATGGAGGTCAACCTATTTGACCTTTGATGAAGTCACTTAATTCAGGGAGGTCCACCTGCGGGACATTTGAGGATTTCACTCATGTAGGTGCAACTGCTGAACTTTTGAGGATTTTAATCAAGTCAGGGAGGTGCCCCTGCTGGACCTTTGAGGACTTCACTTAAGTCAGGGAGGTCCACTTGCCGGACCTTTGAGAACTTTACTCAAGTCAGGGAAGTCCACTTTTCAGACCTTTGAAGTCTTCACTCAAGTCATGGAGGTCAACCTGCTCGACTTTCGATGACCACTCAGGTCGAGGAGGTCGATCTGCTGGACCTTTGAAGATTTACTCAAATCAATGAGTTCCACATGCTGGACCTTTAAAGACTTCAATCAAGTCAAGGAGGTCCACCCGCTGGACTTTTCAGGACTTTACGCAAGTCAGGAATACGCACCTGCTGGACCTTTGAGGTTGTCACTCAAGATATTGAGGTCAACCTGAGTCACCTTTGATGACTTTACTCAAGTCAGGGAGGTCCATCTGCTGGACATTTGATGACTTCACTCAATTCAGGAAGGTCCACTTGCTGGACCTTTGCCCAAATTAATCAGAGAGTGTGGTGCACCTGCTAAACCTCTGTGCACTTCAATCAGACATTAAGTTGAACGTGGTGGACCTCGGTACATTCACTCAGACATTGAGGTCGGACTACTGTACCTTTCAGGACTTACCTCATATCAGGTATACCACCTGCTGCACCTTTACACACATCACTGAGACAGTGAGGTCCACCTGCTGTACCTCTGATGCTTTCACTCATGCTAGGAAGGTCCACCTGCTGGACCGTAGTGTAATTCACTCAGAAAGTGAGGTCTACCTGATGGACCCTCTAGGATTTCACTCAAATCAGGGTGGTTCAACTGATGGACTTTTGATGAATTCACTCAAGTCAGAGAAGTCTACCTGCTGGACATTTGAGGACTTCAGGCAAGTTAATGAGGTCCACTTGCTGAACCTTTGAGGCGTTTATCTATGACTTGGCCGTCAAATTGCTTCACCTTTGATGATTTCTCTGAAGTCGGGAGGTCCACCTGATATACATTTGGGGATTTCACACCCACAGTGATGTCCACCCTCTGACTTTTATAGATTTCACTCAATGAGTGATGACTTCACTCAAATAAGGGAGGTCTACCTGGTGTACATTTGAGGATTTCACTCGTCAGGAATTCCACCTGCTGGACCTTTTAGCACTTCACTGAGGTTCATCTGCTGGACCTTTGTGGACTTTAATGAGCTCAGTGATGTCCACCTACTGGACCTTTGAGGATTTTCCTCAAGCCAGGGAGGCCTAACTCCTGGACCTTTGAGCTCCTTACTCAAGTCCGGTAGGTCCACCTGTTGGACCTTTCAGGACTTCTCTAAAGTCACAGAGGTCCACCGCTGGACCTTTTCAAGACTTCACGCATACTAGGGAGGTCCACCTGCTGCACTTTTGAGTTCGTTACTCGTGTAATGAAGGCCAACTTATTGAATGTTTGATGAATTCACACAAGTCATGGAGGTCCACCTGCTGGACCTTTGAGGACTTCATGTAAGTCAGGGAATTCCACTTGCTAAACCTTTGAGGTCTTCACTCAGTTCATGGAAGTCAACCTGCTTGATGTTTGCTAACTTCACTCAAGTCAGGGAGGCCCACATGCTGGACATTTGAGGACTTCACTGAAGGCAGGAAGGTCCACATACTGGACCTTTTGCACATTATACCCAGATAATGTTGTCCACTTGCTGAACCTATGTGCACCTCATGCTGACAGTGAGGTCAACCTGGTGGACATTATTAAACTTCACTCAGACAGTGAGGTCCAACTGCTGGACCTTTGATGATTTCCCTCTTGTCAGAGAGGTCCAACTGCTAGACAGTAGTGTAATTCACTCAGAAAGTGAAGTCTACCTGGTGGGCCATCGAGGATTTCACTCATGTCAAGGTGGTCCACTTGCTGGACCTTTGATGACGTCACTCATATCAGGGAAGTCCACCTGTTGGACCTTTGAAGACTTCAAGCATGTCAGGGAGGTCGATCTCCTGGACCTTTGCACACTTGCGTCAAATCAGGGATTTTCACCTGTTGTACCTTTGAGTTCTTTGCTCAAGTCATGAAGGTCAACCTGCTTAAAGCTTGATGACTTCACTCAAGTCATGAAGGACTTCACGCAAGTAAGGGAAGTCCACATGCTGGACCCTTGAGTTCTTCACTCAATTCACGTAGGTCAAATTGCTTGAGGTTTGATGACTTCACTCAAGTCAGGAAGGTCCACCAGCTGGATATCTGATGACTTCAATCAAGTCAAGAAGGTTCACCTTGTGGACTTTTACACACAATGCGCTGACAGTGTGGTCCACCTGTTGAATCTTTCTACACTTCACTCTGACAGTTAGGTCAACCTGGTTGACTTTTTTCTGCTTCACTCAGATAGTGAGGTTCATCTGCTAGACCTTTGATGCTTTCACTCATGTCAGGGAGGTCCACATGCTGGACCGTAGTATAATCCACTCAAAAAGTAAGGTCAACCTAAAGGACCTTTGAGGATTTCAGTCAAGTCACGGTGGTTCACCTGCTAGACCTTTGAGGACGTCATTCAAACCAGGGAGGTCCACCTGTTGGAACTTTGAAGACTTCAAGCAAATCACGGAGGTCCACATGCTGGGCCTTTGAGGACGTCAATCAAGTCAGGTAAGCCCATCTACTGGATCTTTGACGACTTCACGGAAGTAAGGAAGGTCTAAGTGCTGGATCTTTGAGATCTTTAATCAGGCATGAAGGTCAACATGCTTTACCTTTGATGACGTCTCTCCATTTAGGGAGGTCCAACATCTTGACCTTTGAGGACTTCACTTAAGTCAGGGAGATCCACCTGCCGGACCTTAGAGATCTTCCCTCAAGTTATGGAGCTCAACCTGCTTGACCTTTGATGACTTCATTGAAGTCAGGGAGGTACACCTGCTGGACTTTTTAGGACTATATCACCTGTCCTTTTCATCCTTGTAATTGACGAGGGAGTTGCAAGGGTTAAGGTCTCTGGTGTAGGAATTAGGTTCGGAGACCAAAAGGTGTCAGCACTGGCATTTACCGACGATCTGGTGTTAGCTGCGAAGACCCCGACTGGTCTACAACAGGCAATAGACATTATGGCGGAGACTTTTGCGGGGATGGACTTCGGGTAAACCCGGGAAAATGTCGTTCCCTCAGCATGGGGGTCGACGGCAAGCGCAAGACTTGGTACGTCAACAAAAGTAGGACGTTTCAAGTCTTAGGTAGCGCTCTCGGCTCCATGAACGCTGAGGACAAATATTCTCGTCAGAGCAGAAGAAAGGCGAAAATCCTACGGTGCCCTGCTAGAAGAGGGGCTCCTTAACGTCACCAAAGCCCCTCTAAACCTCAACAGCGGATTGCGTTGCTCGTGGGACACCTAGTGCCAAAGCTCATGCATCGCTCGGTGTTGAGTGAAGTTTATAAGACACAGCTAGCACGCATGGACAGACAGGAGCGAGTCGCGGTTCGCCGTTGGCTCCGTCTAGCCCATGACGTGCCCTGTGTTTACTTCCACTTAGCGGCAGGAGATGGTGGGCTGGGTATACTGGACTTGTCTCAACCGTCCGACTAAATAAGCAAGCCAGGCTCGAAAAATTACTCACCTCGACCGACCCGGTGATTCAGACGGCTGTCCGGGACCCTGCAGTATTGAGCAAGCTCCAGCGCTGGACTGGACCCGAGTGCATTGCTGGTCGACAGGCGAGTAATAAAGTCGAACGCCATCGCGTATGAAGGGCTAATCTGATCAGCACCTTCGACGGTGCGAGTCTCGCTCCATCTACTACCATCCCTCAGGTTAGTGGATGGGTAAACAGTGGGAACCGTTTCCTGTCTCGGTCTGATTATGTGAAGGCCGTCCAAGTGAAGATTGGCGCTTTAACCACCCCTGCCAGGGCCTCCAGAGGCCAGCCTGAGATCAACAGCCTCTGCGACACCTGCCATAAGCCCGGTACGCTCGGGCACATCGCTCAGATGTGCCCACGTACCCATGATGGGAGGGTAAAGAGGCACGACAACATCAGTGCTTATTTGGCCGAACGATTGAGACAGAGGGCGTACGAAGTGTTCTGTGAGCCCAGCATTCCGATTGTGAGGTCCTTTAAAAAGCCGGATAACGTGGCTTCCAAAGGAACAGAGGCTATCATTATTGATACTCAAGTCTCTGGTGTCCATTTCGCACTTTCAGCTGCACACCAAAAAAGTGCAGCTATTAAGGCACCACGGAAGTCCTTCAGGGCGTACGGGATTTCACCGGGAAAGGCGTGGTGCATGGTGCCAAGAAAGTGCGAGTGCTCTCAGAGGGTTAGGGCTCACTTACTGGGACCTAGAGGTGTGCTCAGTTAAAGCCCTAATCTGGACCCACTCCCTTTACAGGATGTGGTCCAAGAGCACAGGTTAGTAATCGGGCCTGCCTTGTACATCTGGTGTCGACCGTCGAGTTGGTGAAGGTGGTTCCCTCTTTGTGCGCTTGTGGTGAGCGGGATTAGGCTGTTCTCCCGAAGCTCCAAGGGCAAGTACCAGTTCCTGAGGGCGGGTTGTCGTAGCGAGCGGTGGGCACCTTGGCAGGGTCGTCTGCTACACCCGTACGACAGGCCGCACTGGAAGGTGAGCGGTGCTGGAGGGTCTTCTGTGTATCAGTCAGTAAGGTGAGGTATGTTTCGAACCAACGTCTAATTGTTGCCTCTCAACTTACTTCCACGTATGCTATCAGCAGTCTGATCTACCATCTTCCTCTTGGTGTGTCCATACATTCCTTCCTTCAATTAAGAAATTCTTTTACTATCAACATGTAGTTTAGGTCACTTACTGACAAATCCCATATTGTAGTAGATCATAAACAACAGCAAAAAAAGATGCACAGAAGTAGTACGTAGTTAGACTTTCCTGCACATCCCATCACTAATTGAGAGTCTATGAAGAGAATCAATAATGTCCACCTACTGGACCTTTGAAGACTTTACTCAGGTAAGGGAAGTCCACTTGCCGGACCTCTGAGGACTTCACGCAAGTCAGGGAAGTCCAAATGCTGACTTTTGAGGAATTCACTCAAGTCAAAGAGGTCCACCTGTTGTACCTTTGAGGATTTCATTTAAGTCATGGAGGTCAACTTGCCGGACCTTTGAGGACTTCACGCAAGTCAGGAAAGTCCTCCTGCCGGATCTTAGAGGTCTTCAGTCAAGTCATGGAGGTCAACCTGCTTGACCTTTAATGATTCTACTCAAGTCAGAGAGGTCCACCTGGTGGACCTTTGAAGACTTTACTCAAGTCTGTGAGGTCCAAATGCTAGACCTTTAAGACTTAACTCAAGACAAGGAGGTCCATCCGTTGGACCCTTGAGGACTTTACGTAAGTCAGAAAGACCATTGAGGATTTCACTCAAGTTACGGAAATCAGCGTGACTGATCTTTGATGACTTCACACAAGTCAGTGAGGTCCACTTGATGGACATTTCATGATTTCATTCAAGTCAGGAAGGCCCATCTGTTGGACCTTTCCACAATCTAATCAGACAGAGTAGTGCACCTGCTGAACCTTTATGCCCTTCACTCGGACAGTGATATCAACGTGGTGGACCTTTGTACACTTCATTCAGACAATGAAATCCAACTACTAGACCTTTCAGAACTTCACTCATGTCAAGTAGGTCCATCTGCTGTAGCTTTACACACCTTTCTAAGACAGTGAGGTACATCTGCTCGACCTCTAATGATTCAACTCATATTACGAAGGTCCACTTGCTGGACCGTAGTGTAATTCACTCAGAAAGTGAGGTCCACCTGATGGACCTTTGAGGACTTCACTCAAGTTAGGGAGGTCCACCCGCTGGACCTTTGAGGTCTTCATTTAAGTCATGGAGATCAACGTACTTCGCCTTTGATGACTTCACTCAAGTCAATAAGGTCCACCTGATAAACTTTTGAGGACTTCACTCCCACAGTGATGTCCACCTACTGGACCATTTTAGAGTTCACTCAGAAAGTGAGGTCCACCTGATGGACCTTTCCACACCTTACTCAGACAGGAAAGTGCATCTGATAGACCTTTAATGATTTCATTCAAGTCACGGTGGTTCACCTGCTGGACCCTTGAAGATGTAACTCAGGTCAGGAAGATACACCATATGAACCTTTGAGGACTTCACACAAGCTTGAGAGGTCCATCTGTTGGACCTTTGAAGTTTTCAGTTAAGTGATAGAAATCAACTTGCTTGGCCTTTAATGTCTTCACTCAAATCAGGGAGGTCCACCTGCTTGACATTTAGGATTTCACTTAAGTCAGGAAGTCCAACAGCTGGACCTTTGAGGACTTCACTCAAGCCAGGGAGGTCCAACTGTTCGACCTTTGACGACTTCACGTCTGTCAGGGAGTTCCACCTGTTGAACCTTTGAGATCTTCAATTAAGTCATGGAGGTCAACCTGCTCTACCTTTGATGACGTCATTCAAATCCGGAAGTCCATCTGTTGGACATTTGAGGATTTCACTTAAGACATGAAGTTCATATACTGGGCCTTTGAGGATTTCCCTCAAGTCAGGGAGGTCCAACTGTCTGATCATTCAACTCTTCACTCAAGTCAAAGGGGTACACCTGTTGGATCTCTCAGAATTTCCCTCAAGTCATAGTGGTCCACCGCTGGAATTTTCAAGACTTCGTGCAAGCTAGGGAGATCCACCTGCTAGACCTTTGAGGTCTTTACTCAAGTAATGAAGGTCAACCGGCTTAGCATTTGATGACTTCACTCACGTCATGGAGGTCCACTTGCTGGACCGTTGAGGACTTCACTTATGTTAGGGAGGTCAACTTGTCGGACTTTTGAGGACTTCACGCAAGTCAAGGAAGTCCACCTACCGGACCTTTGTAGTCTTCACTCAAGTCATGTAGGTCAACCTGCTTGACCTTTGATGACTTTACTCAAGTCAGGAAGGTCTAAAAGCTGGATCTTTGAGGACTTTACTGAAGTCAATTAGGAGCAAATGCTGGACCTTTGAAGACTTCACTCAAGTCAGGGAGGTCCACCAGCTGGACCTTTGAGGACTTTACGAAAGTAAGAAAGACCCTATTGCTGGAACTTTGAGGTTTTCACTCAGTAATGGAGGTCAAACTGATTGATCTTTGATGACTTGACTCAATTCGGGGAGGTCCACTTGCTGGACATTTGATGATTTCACTCAAGTCAGGAAGATCCATCTGATGGACCTTTCCATAATTTAATCAGACAGAGTGTTCCACCTGCTGAACCTTTGTGCACTTCACTCGGACAGCGATATCAACCTGGTGGACCTTTGTACACTTCACTCTGACATTGAGGTCCAACTACTGGACCTTTCAAACTTCACTCAAGTCAAGTACGTCCACCTGCTGTAGCTTTACACGCCTAGCTAAGACAGTGAGGTCCACCTGCTGTACCTCTGATGATTTCACCCATGTCAGGGAAGTCCACTTGCTTGACGTTTGAGATCTTCACTCACTTCATGGAAGTCAACCTGCTTGACTCAAGTCCGGCAGGTCCACCTGCTGGACATGTGAGGAAGGTCCACCTGCTGGACATTTGAGGAAGGTCCACCTAGTGGATCTTTGCACAGTATACTGAGACAGTGTTGTCCATCTGCTGAACTATTATGAACTTTACACAGACAGTGAGGTCAACCAGTTGGATCTTTTATTTCACTTCACTCAGAAAGTGAGATCCAACAATTGGACGTTTTTCCACTTCACTCAGACAGTAAGATTGGACCTCTGCACCTTTAATGATTTCACTCATGTCAGGAAGGTCCACCTGCTGGACCGTAGTGTAATTCACTCAGAAAGCGAGGCCAACCTGATGAACCTTTAAGGATTTCACTTACTCACACCTTACTCAGACAGGAAGGTGCATCTGATAGACCTTTAATGATTTCACTCAAGTCACGGTGGTTCACCTGCTTGACCTTTGATGACGTCACTAAAGTCAGGAAGGTCTACCTGCTGGACTTTTGAAGATTTTACTTAAGACAGGGAGGTCCACCTGTTGGACCTAAGAAGTCTTTACTCAAGTCATGAAAGTCAACCTGTTTGACGTTTGATGATTTCCATTTGTGTCCTAAAGGGCGACCTGTTTAACCTTTGATGACTTCATTCAAGTCAGACAAGGCTATCTGCTAGACCTCTGATAACTTTTCTTAAGTTCATGAGGCTCACTTGCTAGACCTTTGAATAATTCACTGAAGTTAGAGAGGTCCAGCTGCTCGACCTTTGACTGCTTCACTCAAATAAGGGAAGTCCACATGCTGGGCCCTTGATGTCTTTACTTCTCCTAAATCAGGAAGGTGTCATATGGTCCACTTCACTCAGACAGTGAAGTCACACTGGTGAACCTTTTATACTTAACTCAGACAGTGAGGGCCAACTGCTGGACCTTTGATGCTTTTATTCATATCAGGAAGGTCAACCCGCTGGACCGTAACGTAATTCATTGAGAAAGTGAGGTCAATGTGAAGGACTTCTGAGGATTTCACTCAAGTCAGGGTGGTTCATCAGCTAGACCTTTGAGGACGTCTTTCAAGTATGAGAGATCCATCTGTTGGACCTTTGAAAACTTCAAGCAAGTGAGGGAAGTCCTCTTGCTGAACCTTTAAGGTTTACAATCAAGTCATGGAGGTGAACCTGTTTGACCTTTGATGACGTTGCTCAGTTCAGGGAGGTCCACCTGCCGGGCATCTGAGGATTTCATTCAAGTCATGGAGGTCCAGTTGATGTACATTTCAAGACTTCGCTCAAGTCAAACAGGTAAACCTGCTGTACCTTTGAGGAGTTCACTCAAGTCAGGGAGGTCCAACCGCAGACCCTTTGAATACCTTACCTAAGTCATGAAAGTGTACCTGTAGGACCTTTGAGGACTTCACTAAAGTCTGGGAGGTCCACATGCTAGATCTTTGAAGACTTCACGCAAGTCAGGGAGGTCCAACTGTTGGACCTTTGAGGACTTTGCTCAAAAAATGGGTCAACTGCTGGAACTTTGAAAACTTCACTCAAGTCAGGGAGGTCCATCCCCTGGACCTTTGAGGCCTTGACACAAGTCAGGAATTCCCTCTTGCTAGACCTCTGAGGTCATCACTCAGGTTATGGAGGTCAAACTGCTTGACCTTTGATGATTTCTGTCAAGTCAGTGAGGTCCACCTAGGGGACATTTGAGGACTTCACTCAAGGCAGGAAGGTTCACCTACAGGACCTTTGCACACTTTGCTAAAGTGTGGTGCACCTGCTGAACCTTTGTGCACTTCACTCAGAGAGTGAAATCAACCTGATGGACCTTTGTACACTTTAGTGATGTCCAACTGCTGGACATTTGAGGACTTCACTCATGTCAGGTAGGTCCACCTGCTGGAGGTTTGAACACTTCACTAAGACAGAAAGGTCCACCTGGTTGACCTCTGATGATTTTACTCATATCAGGGATGTCCATCTGCTGGACCGCAGTGCCATTCACTAAGAAAGTGAGGTGCAACTGATGGACCTTTGAGGATTTCACTCATGTTAGTGTGGTCTACCTGATGGACCTTAGAGGACATCACTGAAGTCAGTGAGATCCACCTGCTGGACCTTTGAAGTCTTCACGCGAGTCAGGAAGGTCCACCTGCTGGACCTTTAAGGTCTTCATGGAGGTCAACCCGATTGACTTTTGATAGCTTCACTCAAGTCAGGGAGGTCCACCTGATGACCTTTGAGGACTTTATTCATGTTAATGAGGTACACCTGAATAACCGTTGAGGATTTCACTCACGTCAGGGTGAACCACCTGCTGGACATCTGAGGTTTTCACTGAAGTCTTGGAGATCAACTGGCTTGACCTTTGATAACTTCTCTCAAGTCAGGAAGGTCCACTTGATAAACTTTTAGGACTTTATTCAAGTTAATGAGCTCTACCTCCTGGACATTTGAGGACCTGACTCAAGTCAGGATGGTCTACCTGCTAGACCTTTGCACATTCCACTCAGACAGTGATGTCCACTTGCTCGACCTTTGAGTATTTCACTCAAGTCAGGGAGGTCCACCAAGTGGAAGTTTCAGGTTTTTATTTAATTCTTGGAGATCAACCTTCTTGACGTTTTATGACTTCACTCAAGTCAGGGAGGTCCAAATGCTGGACCTATGAGGACTTCACTCATGTTAGGGCAGTCCACCTATTGGACCTTTCCACACTGTAATCAGACAATTTGGTCCACCTGCTGAATCTTTATGCACTTCACTCAGACAGTGATGTCAACCTGATAGACATTTTTACACTTCGCTGAAAGAGTAAGGTCCAACTGCTGGACTTTTGATGATTTCACTTATGTAAGGTAGGTTCACCTGCTGGCGCATAGTGTAATTCACTCAGGAAGTGAGGTAAAACTGATGGACCTTTGAAGGTTTCACTCAAGTCAGCTTGGTCCACCTGCTGGACCTTTAATGACGTCACTCAGGACAAAGAGGTCCACCTGCTGGACCTTAGAAGACTTCAAGCAAGTCAGGAAGTTCCAACTGCTGGACCTTTGAACACCACCCAAGTCAGAGAGGTCAACCTGCTGGACCTTTGAGGTCTTTCCTCAAGTCATGAAGGTGATGAGGTTTGATGACTTCACTCAAGTCATGGAGGTCCACCTGCTGGACCATATAGGACTTCACACAAGTCAGGGAAGTCAACCTGCTGGACCTTTGTGGTCTTTACTCAATTCATGGACGTCAACCTGCTTCACGTTTGATGACCACTCAAGTAAGGGAATTACACCTGCTGAACATTTACGGACTTCGCTAAGTCAAGAAGGTTTGCTTAGTGGACCTTTGCTCAGTATACCCAAACAGTGTGATCAATCTGCTTAACCTTTGTGCACTTCACTAAGACAGTGAGATTAACCTGGTGGACCTTTTTGCACTTCACTCAGACAGTGAGATTCAACTGCTAGACCTTCAATGATTCACTCATGTCAGGGAGGTCCACCTGTTAGACCGGAGTGTAATTCACTCAGAAAGAGAGGTCAACCTGAAGGACATTAGAGGATTTCACCTAAGTCAGGGAAATCCACCTGTTGGACCTTTGAAGACTTCAAGCAAGTCAGGGAGGCCCATCAACTGAATCTTCATTTATATCATAAAGAGCAGCCTACTTGACCTTTGATGATTTCACTTATGTCAGACAAGGCTACCTGCTGGACCCTTGAGGACTTTACTCAAGTGAATGAGGTTCACCAACTAGACCTTTGAGGATTTCACCGAAGCTAGAGAGGTCCAACTGCTGGACCTTTGAGAACTTCGCTCAAGTCAGGGAGGTCCACCTGCTGGACCTTTGAGGACTTCACTCAAGTCATTGAGGTCCACCAGCTGGACCTTTGCGGACTTTACTCAAGTCATTGAGGTCTACCTGCTTGACCTTTGACGATTTCAGTTACGTCAGAGAGGTCCAGCTGCAGAACCTCTAAAGACTTCACTCAAGTCAGGTGTGTCCACCTGCTGGACCTTTTAGGGCATTACATCATGAAGTTCCACCTGTTGGACCTTTGAGGACTTCATTTAAGTCAGGAGGGTCCACTTGCAGGACCTTTGAAGACTTCACTCAAGTCAGGGATGTCCACCTGCTGGACTTTTGAGGACCGTACTCAAGTCATGAAAGTCCACCTGCTGGACCTTTGAGGACTTCAATAAAGTCAGGGTGGTCCAACTGCTGGACCTTTGAGGATTTCATTCAAATCAGAGAAGACCAACTACTGGACCTTTCAAGAATTTACTCAGGTCAGGAAGACCCACCTGCTGCACCTTCGAAGTCTTCACTAAGTTATGGAGGTCAACCTTAGTGACCGTTGATGACTTCACTCAAGTCAGGGAGGTCCACCTCCTGGACTTTTGAGGACAGTGAGGTCAACGTGTTGGACCATTTTACACTTCATTCAGACAATGAGGTCCCTCTGATGCTTTCACTCATGTCAGGGAGGGCACTTACTGGACCGTAGTGTGATTCACGTAGAAAATGAGGTCAAACTGATGGCCCTTTGAGGATTTCACTCTCTTCAGGGTAGTTCACCTGCTGGAACTTTAAGGTCGTCATTCAAGTCAGGGAGGTCCACCTGTCGGACGTTTTAAGACTTCAAGCAAGACAGGGTGGTCCATCTGCCGGACCTCTCATGTTTTCATCTATGTAATAAAGGGCAACCTGCTTGACCTTTGAAAACTCCACTCAAGTCAAACAAGGCCACCCGCTGGACCTTTGACGACTTTACTCAAGTCAGTGAGGTTCACCAGCTAGCTCTTTGAGACTTTCATTAAAGTTAGAGAAGTCCATCTGCTGGACCTCTGACGACTTCACGCATGTCAAGGAGGCCCATTTGCTGGACCTTTGAAATTTCATTTATATCATAAAGGGCAACCTACTTGACCTTTGATGACTATACTCAAGTCAGACAAGGCCACCTGCTGGACCTTTGAGGACTTTACTCGGTCAATGAGGTTCGCCAGCTAGAACTTTGAGGGTTTTACTGAAGTTAGAGAGATCCTACCGATGGACTTTTTAGGTCCACATGCTGGACTTTTGAGGACTTCACTCAAGTCAGAGAGTTCTTTCTGCTCGATCTTTGACAACTTCACACAAGTTAGGGAAGTTCATTTACTGCGGGTTTTAAGTCTTCGATTAAGTCGTAGAAATGAACATGGTTGACCTTTGATGACGTCACTCAATTTAGGGTCGTCCATCTGCTGGACATTTTAATATTTCGCTCAAGTCATGGAGGTCTAACTGCTGGAAGTGCATCTGCTGGACCTTTTTGATATTCACTCAAGTCATGAAGGTTAATCTTCTTGACCTTTGATGACTTCACTCAAGTCATGGAAGTCCACCTGCTGGACCTTTGATGACTTCACTCAAGTCAGAGAGGTCCACCTGCTTGAGCTTTCAGGACTTTACTCAAGTCAATGAGGTCCACTTGCTTGACCTTTGAGGATTTCAGTCAAGAAAGGGAAGTCCAGCTGCAGGACCTCTGAAGACATCACTCAAGTCAGGGACGTCCACCTGCTGGACCGTTGAGGACCACTAAAAATAGGGAGGTCCAACTGCAGGATCTTTGAAGTCTTCACTCAAATCAAGGACTTATAACTGCTAGGCCTTTGAGGACCTTACTCAAGTCATGAATGTCCACCTGCTAGACCTTTGAGGACTTCACTTAAGTCAGGAAGGTCCAACTGCTGGACCTTAGCAGACCACTGATGTCAGGGAGTTACACCCTCTGGACCTTTGAGGACTTTACGCAAGTCAGGAAGACCCACTTGCTGGACCTTTGAGGTCTTCATTCAATTTATGGACGTGAACCTGATTAACCTTTGATGACTTCACTCAAGTCAGGGAGGTCCACCGGCTGGACCTTTGAAGAATTCACTCAATTTGGGGAGGTCCAGTTGCTGGACCTTTGAGGGCTTCACGCAAGTCAAGGAGGTCCATTTGCTGGATGGTAAGTTTTCAATTAAGTCATAGATGTCAACATGCTCGACCTTTAATGATATCTCTCAAGTCAGACAAGGCCACCTGCTGGACATTTGAGGCTTCATTCATTTCAAGGAGGTCCACTTGCTGGGCCTTTGAGTACTTCAATGAAGTCAGAGAGGTCGAACTGCTCGACCCTAAACAACTTCACACCTGTCAGGGAGGTCCATCTGCTGAACCGATGATGTCTTCAGTCATGTCATGGAGATTAACATGCTTGACCATTGATGACGTCACAAAATTCGGGGAGGTCCACATGCTGGACATCTGAGGATTTCACTCAAGTCATTGAGTTCCAACAGCTGGACTTTTGAGGACTTCACTCAAGTTAGGGAAGTCCACCTGTTGGACCTTTGAGAAATTCACTTAGTCAAGGAGGTCCTCCTGCCGGACCTTCCAGGACTTCATGCATGTCAGGAAGGTCCACCTGTCGGACCTTTGATTTCTTCACTCATGTATGGAGGTCAGACTCCTGCACTTTTGAGGGCTTTATTCAAAATAAGGAGGTCCACCTGCTGGGCTCTTGAAGACTTCACTTAAATCAGGGAGGTCCACCTACCGGATCTTTAACGACTTCTTGCAAGCCAGGGAGGTCCACCTGCCGCAACTTTGAGTTCTTCACTCAAGACAGGGAGACTAACCTGTTTGACCTTTGATGACTTCACTCAAGTCAGGGAGATTAACCTGTTTGACCTTTGATGACTTCACTCAAGTCAGGGAAGTCCACCTGCTGGACCTTTGAAAATTCATCTCAAGTCAGAGAGGTCGAACAGCAGTACCTTTGAAGACTTTACTTAAATCAGTAACTCCACCTGCTGTACGATTGAGGACCTTACTCAAGTCATGAAGGTCCATATGCTGGCCCTTTGAAGAATTCAATAATGTCAGGGAAGTCCACCTGCTGGACTTTTGAGGACTTCCTTAAGTAAATGATGTCCAACTGCTAGACCTTTCAGGATTTAACTCAAATCGGAGAGGCCCACTTGCTGGGCATTTGAAGACTTCAAATCAGAGAGGTCCACCTGCTGGACCTTTGAGGTCATCATTTAAGTCATGGAGGTCAACATGCTTGACCTTTGATGGTTTCACTCAAGTCAGGGAGGTCCATCTAATGAACCTTTGAGAACTTTATTCAAGTTGATAAGATCCACCTGCTTTACCTTTGAGGATCTCACTCAGATCAGGGAGGTCCACATGCTAGACCTTTGAAATCTTCACTCAAACTATGGATGGTAACCGGCTTGACTTTTAATGACTTCACTCAGGTCAGGAGGTCCCCCTGCTGGGCATCTGAGGACTTCACTCAAGTCATGAAGGTCCACCTGCTGAGCCCTTGCACAGCTCACTCAGACAGTGAGATCCACATGCTCAACCTTTGTGTATTTCACTCATCTTGTGGACCTTTGAGGTCTTCACTCATTACATGGAGTTTAACCTGCTTGACGTTTGATGACTTCAATCAAGTCAGGGAGGTCCACCAGTTGGATATTTGAGGACTTCATTCAAGTCAGGAAGGTTCACCTCAGTGGATCTTTGCACACTATAATCAGACAGTGTGGTCCACCTGCTGAACCTTTTTGCACTTCACTGAGTCCGTGAGTTTAACCTGGTGTATCTTTTTACTCTTCACATAGAGAATGAAGCCCAACTGTTGGACCTTTAATGATTTCAGTCATGTCCAGGAGGTCCACCTGCTAGAACGTAGTATAATTCAATCAGGAAGTAAAGTGAACCTGATGGAACTTTGAGAATTTCACTCAAGTTTGGGTGGTCCAGCTGCTGGACCTTTGATGACGTCACTCGTTAGGGAGGTCCACCCGCTGGACCTGTGATGTCTTCACGCAAGTCCGAGAGGTCCACCTGCTGAACCACTGAGGTCTTCATTTAACTCATGAAAGTCAAACGGCTTGACCTTTGATGGCTTCACTCGAGTCAGGGAAGTCCATATGAAGGACTTTCGAGAACTTTATTCAAGTTAATGAGGTTCACATGCTGGACCTTTGAGGATTCACTCATATCTGGGAGGTCCACCTGCTGGACCTTTAAGGTCTTTACTCAAGTCATGGAGGTCAACCGGCTCGACTTTTGAGGACTTCACTCAAGTCAGGAAGGTCTACATGCTGAACCTTCGCACATTTCACTCAGACAGTGATCACGATCCACCTGCTCAACCTTTGAGGGCTTCACTCAAGTCGGGGAGGTCTATATGCTGAACCTTTGACAATTTCACGCATGTCTTGAAGGTCCATTTGCTGGACCTTTGATGTCCTAATTCAAGTCAAGGAAGCCAAAATGTTTGACCTTTGATAACATCTCGCAATTCAGGGCCGTCCAACTGCTGAACATTTGAGGATTTCACTCAACTCGTGGAGGTCCAACTGCTGGACCTTTGAGGACTGCATTCAAGTCAGGATGGTCCACCTGCTTTATCTTTGTGGACTTCACGCAAATCAGGTAGGTCCACCTGCCGGACCCTTGATGTCTTTATTCAATTTATGGAGGTAAACCTGCTTGAACTTTGATGAGCTCACTCAAGTCAATGAGTTCCACTTGCTAGCCCTTTGAGGACTTTAATAAAGTCAGTGAGGTCCACCTGCTTCACCTTTGAGGATTTCAGAAAGTGTCACTGCTCGCATTTGCCGGATGACCTGGTTCTGGTGGCGAAGACGCCGGCTGACTTACAGAAAGCAATTACATCATGACAGAGACTCTTGCGGGGGGGTGGGCTTCGAGTGAACCCGGGAAAGTGTCGGTCCCTCAGCATGGAGGTCGACGGCAAGCGTAAGACTTGGTACGTCAACAAAGGTAGGACGTTCCAAGTCTTAAGCAGTGATATCGGCTCCATGAGAGCTAAGGACGACTATAATTTCCTTGGCGTTCTTGTTGGAGCACGGGGCAGGCGTAAGTCCTACGGTGCCCTGCTAGAAGAGGGGCTCCTTAACATCACCAGAGCTCCTCTAAACCCTCAGCAAGGCATTGCGATCACTGTAGACCACTTAGTGCCAAAGCTAATGCATCACTTGTGGCTAGGAAAGTCTATAAGACTTAGCTACCACACATGAATAGGCAGATGAGAGTCGCGGTTCGCAGCTGGCTCCGCCGAGCCTATGACATGCCCTGCGTATACTTCCACTCGGCAGCAGGAGACGGTGGGCTTGGTATACCGGACTTTGTCTCTACCATCCAGCTAAATAAACAAGCCAAGCTCGAGAAATTGCTCACCTCATCAGACCCGGTGATTGAGGCGGCTGTCCGGGAGCCTGCAGTTATGAGTAAGCTGCAGCGCTGGTGTGGATCTGCGTGTAATGCTGGTCGGCAGGCGAGTAATAAGCTCGAACGTCATCGCGCATGGAGGGACAATTTGATCAGCACTGTTGACGGTGTGGGTCTCGCTGCATCTGCTACTGTACCTTTGGTCAGCAGATGGGTAAATAGTGGGAACCGTTTCCTATCCGGTGCTGGTTATATGAAGGTTGTCCAAGTGAGGAATGGCGCTTTACCCACCCTCGCCAGGGCTTCCAGAGGCCAGCCCGAGAACAACTATCTCTGTGACACGTGTCACAAGCCCAGTACGCTTGGGCATATCTCCCATGTATGCCCACATACCTATGTGGGTAGGGTAAAGAGGCACGACGTCTGTGCCTATTTGGCTCCTCGGTTGAGGCAGAAAGGTTACGAAGTAGTTTGCGAGACTCGTGTGTCCTTACACATCTTCCTGCCAATTAACAACTTCCTTAACTATCCAAACTTTGTGTCTTACCCAGTTTACCCTGCACAGTCGTTAGCTTTTCCTACACCACCCATCACTAATTGGGAAGTCCGCCTGCTGGACCTTTGAGGGCCTTACTCAAGTCATGAAGGTCCATATGCTGGACCTTTAAGGACTTTACTACAATCAGGGAGGTCTATTTGCTTGATCTTTGAGAATTTCATTCAAGCCATGGAGGTCCAAGCGACTTATCTTAGACTTCACTTATGTCATGGACGTCCACCCACTGGACCTTTCAGGTCTTTACGCAAGTCAGGAGAACCCACTTGCCGCACCTTTGAGGTCTCCACTCAAGTTATGGAGGTCAACCTGAATAACCTGCGATAACTTTACTCAAGACTGGGAGGTCTACCTGCTGGACATATGAGAACTTTACTCAAGTCGGGAAGATCCACCTGCTGAACCTTTGCACACCTTACTCTGACAGCTTGTTGCACCTACTTAACCTTTGTGCACTTCACACAGACAATGAAATCAAACTGGTGGACCTTTTTTACACTTTACTTAGACGGTGAAGTTCATTTGATGGACCTTTGAGGACTTCACTCATGTCTGACAGGTCCACGTGCTAGACTTTCACACAACTCATCAAGACATTGATGCCCACCTGCTGAACCATAGTGTAATTCACTCAGAAAGTGAGGACTTCATTAAAGTCAGGGATATCCATACGATGGACCTTTTAGGACTTCACGCAAGTGAGGGAGGTCCACATGCTGGACCTCTAAGGTCTTCACTTATGTCATGGAGGTCAACCTACCTGACCTTTGATTATTTCGCTCAAGTAAGGGAGGTCCACCTGAAGGACTTTTGAGGACCTCACTCACACAATGATGTCCACCTGCTGGACCTTTGTAAACTTCACTCAGAGAGTGAGGTTCACCTGATGGATCTATAAACAGACGGTGTGGTCCATCTAATGGACCTTTCAGGACTTCACTCAAGTCAGGGAGTTCCACCAGCTGAACCGTTGAGGACTTCACTCAAGTCAGCGAGTTCTACCTGCTGGACATTTGAGGACTTCACTCAAGTCAGCGAGTTCTACCTGCTGGACATTTGAGGACTTCACTCAAGTCAGCGAGTTCTACCTGCTGGACATTTGAGGACTTCACTCAAGTCAGCGAGTTCTACCTGCTGGACATTTGAGGACTTCACTCAAGTCAGCGAGTTCTACCTGCTGGACATTTGAGGACTTCACTCAAGTCAGCGAGTTCTACCTGCTGGACATTTGAGGACTTCACTCAAGTCAGCGAGTTCTACCTGCTGGACATTTGAGGACTTCACTCAAGTCAGCGAGTTCTACCTGCTGGACATTTGAGGACTTCACTCAAGTCAGCGAGTTCTACCTGCTGGACATTTGAGGACTTTACTCAAGTCAGGGAAGTCCAGCTGCTGGAACTTTGAAGTCTTCACTCATGTCATGAAGGTCTACCTGCTTGATTTTTCATGCCTTCACTCAAGTCAGCGAGTTCTACCTGCTGGACATTTGAGGACTTCACTCAAGTCAGCGAGTTCTACCTGCTGGACATTTGAGGACTTCACTCAAGTCAGCGAGTTCTACCTGCTGGACATTTGAGGACTTCACTCAAGTCAGCGAGTTCTACCTGCTGGACATTTGAGGACTTCACTCAAGTCAGCGAGTTCTACCTGCTGGACATTTGAGGACTTCACTCAAGTCAGCGAGTTCTACCTGCTGGACATTTGAGGACTTCACTCAAGTCAGCGAGTTCTACCTGCTGGACATTTGAGGACTTCACTCAAGTCAGCGAGTTCTACCTGCTGGACATTTGAGGACTTCACTCAAGTCAGCGAGTTCTACCTGCTGGACATTTGAGGACTTCACTCAAGTCAGCGAGTTCTACCTGCTGGACATTTGAGGACTTCACTCAAGTCAGCGAGTTCTACCTGCTGGACATTTGAGGACTTCACTCAAGTCAGCGAGTTCTACCTGCTGGACATTTGAGGACTTCACTCAAGTCAGCGAGTTCTACCTGCTGGACATTTGAGGACTTCACTCAAGTCAGCGAGTTCTACCTGCTGGACATTTGAGGACTTCACTCAAGTCAGCGAGTTCTACCTGCTGGACATTTGAGGACTTCACTCAAGTCAGCGAGTTCTACCTGCTGGACATTTGAGGACTTCACTCAAGTCAGCGAGTTCTACCTGCTGGACATTTGAGGACTTCACTCAAGTCAGCGAGTTCTACCTGCTGGACATTTGAGGACTTCACTCAAGTCAGCGAGTTCTACCTGCTGGACATTTGAGGACTTCACTCAAGTCAGCGAGTTCTACCTGCTGGACATTTGAGGACTTCACTCAAGTCAGCGAGTTCTACCTGCTGGACATTTGAGGACTTCACTCAAGTCAGGGAGGTCCACCTGCTGGAACTTTGAAGTCTTCACTCATGTCATGAAGGTCTACCTGCTTGATTTTTCATGCCTTCACTCAAGTCAGGGAGGTCCACCTGCTGGAACTTTGAAGTCTTCACTCATGTCATGAAGGTCTACCTGCTTGATTTTTCATGCCTTCACTCAAGTCAGCGAGTTCTACCTGCTGGACATTTGAGGACTTCACTCAAGTCAGCGAGTTCTACCTGCTGGACATTTGAGGACTTCACTCAAGTCAGGGAGGTCCACCTGCTGGAACTTTGAAGTCTTCACTCATGTCATGAAGGTCTACCTGCTTGATTTTTCATGCCTTCACTCAAGTCAGCGAGTTCTACCTGCTGGACATTTGAGGACTTCACTCAAGTCAGCGAGTTCTACCTGCTGGACATTTGAGGACTTCACTCAAGTCAGCGAGTTCTACCTGCTGGACATTTGAGGACTTCACTCAAGTCAGCGAGTTCTACCTGCTGGACATTTGAGGACTTCACTCAAGTCAGCGAGTTCTACCTGCTGGACATTTGAGGACTTCACTCAAGTCAGCGAGTTCTACCTGCTGGACATTTGAGGACTTCACTCAAGTCAGCGAGTTCTACCTGCTGGACATTTGAGGACTTCACTCAAGTCAGCGAGTTCTACCTGCTGGACATTTGAGGACTTCACTCAAGTCAGCGAGTTCTACCTGCTGGACATTTGAGGACTTCACTCAAGTCAGCGAGTTCTACCTGCTGGACATTTGAGGACTTCACTCAAGTCAGCGAGTTCTACCTGCTGGACATTTGAGGACTTCACTCAAGTCAGCGAGTTCTACCTGCTGGACATTTGAGGACTTCACTCAAGTCAGCGAGTTCTACCTGCTGGACATTTGAGGACTTCACTCAAGTCAGCGAGTTCTACCTGCTGGACATTTGAGGACTTCACTCAAGTCAGCGAGTTCTACCTGCTGGACATTTGAGGACTTCACTCAAGTCAGCGAGTTCTACCTGCTGGACATTTGAGGACTTCACTCAAGTCAGCGAGTTCTACCTGCTGGACATTTGAGGACTTCACTCAAGTCAGCGAGTTCTACCTGCTGGAACTTTGAAGTCTTCACTCATGTCATGAAGGTCTACCTGCTTGATTTTTCATGCCTTCACTCAAGTCAGCGAGTTCTACCTGCTGGACATTTGAGGACTTCACTCAAGTCAGCGAGTTCTACCTGCTGGACATTTGAGGACTTCACTCAAGTCAGCGAGTTCTACCTGCTGGACATTTGAGGACTTCACTCAAGTCAGCGAGTTCTACCTGCTGGACATTTGAGGACTTCACTCAAGTCAGCGAGTTCTACCTGCTGGACATTTGAGGACTTCACTCAAGTCAGCGAGTTCTACCTGCTGGACATTTGAGGACTTCACTCAAGTCAGCGAGTTCTACCTGCTGGACATTTGAGGACTTCACTCAAGTCAGCGAGTTCTACCTGCTGGACATTTGAGGACTTCACTCAAGTCAGCGAGTTCTACCTGCTGGACATTTGAGGACTTCACTCAAGTCAGGGAGGTCCACCTGCTGGAACTTTGAAGTCTTCACTCATGTCATGAAGGTCTACCTGCTTGATTTTTCATGCCTTCACTCAAGTCAGCGAGTTCTACCTGCTGGACATTTGAGGACTTCACTCAAGTCAGCGAGTTCTACCTGCTGGACATTTGAGGACTTCACTCAAGTCAGCGAGTTCTACCTGCTGGACATTTGAGGACTTCACTCAAGTCAGCGAGTTCTACCTGCTGGACATTTGAGGACTTCACTCAAGTCAGCGAGTTCTACCTGCTGGACATTTGAGGACTTCACTCAAGTCAGGGAGGTCCACCTGCTGGAACTTTGAAGTCTTCACTCATGTCATGAAGGTCTACCTGCTTGATTTTTCATGCCTTCACTCAAGTCAGCGAGTTCTACCTGCTGGACATTTGAGGACTTCACTCAAGTCAGCGAGTTCTACCTGCTGGACATTTGAGGACTTCACTCAAGTCAGCGAGTTCTACCTGCTGGACATTTGAGGACTTCACTCAAGTCAGCGAGTTCTACCTGCTGGACATTTGAGGACTTCACTCAAGTCAGCGAGTTCTACCTGCTGGACATTTGAGGACTTCACTCAAGTCAGCGAGTTCTACCTGCTGGACATTTGAGGACTTCACTCAAGTCAGCGAGTTCTACCTGCTGGACATTTGAGGACTTCACTCAAGTCAGCGAGTTCTACCTGCTGGACATTTGAGGACTTCACTCAAGTCAGCGAGTTCTACCTGCTGGACATTTGAGGACTTCACTCAAGTCAGCGAGTTCTACCTGCTGGACATTTGAGGACTTCACTCAAGTCAGGGAGGTCCACCTGCTGGAACTTTGAAGTCTTCACTCATGTCATGAAGGTCTACCTGCTTGATTTTTCATGCCTTCACTCAAGTCAGGGAGGTCCACCTGCTGGAACTTTGAAGTCTTCACTCATGTCATGAAGGTCTACCTGCTTGATTTTTCATGCCTTCACTCAAGTCAGCGAGTTCTACCTGCTGGACATTTGAGGACTTCACTCAAGTCAGCGAGTTCTACCTGCTGGACATTTGAGGACTTCACTCAAGTCAGCGAGTTCTACCTGCTGGACATTTGAGGACTTCACTCAAGTCAGCGAGTTCTACCTGCTGGACATTTGAGGACTTCACTCAAGTCAGCGAGTTCTACCTGCTGGACATTTGAGGACTTCACTCAAGTCAGCGAGTTCTACCTGCTGGACATTTGAGGACTTCACTCAAGTCAGGGAGGTCCACCTGCTGGAACTTTGAAGTCTTCACTCATGTCATGAAGGTCTACCTGCTTGATTTTTCATGCCTTCACTCAAGTCAGCGAGTTCTACCTGCTGGACATTTGAGAACTTCGCTCAAATTAGGAGGGGCAACCTGTTGGACCTTTATACACTTTACTTAGACAGTGTGGTCCACTTGCTGAACCTTTGTGCACTTCACTCAGACAGTAAGGTCAACTTGGTAGGCCGATGTACACTTCACTCAGATAGTGAGCTGCAACTGCTGGACCTTTGGGGACTTCACTCAAGTCAGGGAGGTCCACTTGCTGGGTCGTTGTGTTCTTCACTCAGAGAGTGAGGTCCACCTGCTGGACCGTTGTGCATTTCACTCTGAGAGTATGATCCACCTGCTAACTTTTGCTACTTCACTTATGACAGTGAGTTTCACCTCCTGGACCTTTTTGTATTGCAACCGAGTCAGGGATGTCCACCTACTGGACCTTTGAGGATTTCACTTAAGTAAGGGAGGTCCATCTGCTGAACCGTTGTTTACTTCACTCACAAAGTGAGGTCCACATGCTCGACCTTTGCACTCTTCAGTCAGAGATAGAGGTCCATCTGATGGACTTTTGATGATTTCCTTCACGTCACTGGGGCCACCTGCTGGACATTTGAGGACTTCACTCAAGTCAGGACGGTCCACCTGCTGGACCTTTGCACACTCCATTCAGACAATGAGGACCACCTGCTGGACCTTTGAGGATCTCACTCAAGTCAGGGAGGTCCACCTGCTGGACCTTTGAGAAGTTAATGAAGTTCACCTGCTGGACCTTTGAATATTTCACTGAGCTAGTAATGTTCACCTCCTCGATTTTTGTGGACCTTTTATGACTTCATTTATGTCAGGGGGGTCCACCTGCTGAACATTTGTGTAGTTCACTTAGTGAAATCAACATGGTGGACCTTTCTAATCTTCACTCAGACAGCGTGGTCCAGCTGCTGGACCTTTGATGATTTCTCTCATGAAATTGAGATCCACCTGCCTGACCTTAGTGTAATTCACTCAGAAAGTAAGGTCAACCTGTAGGACCTTTGAGGACGTCACTCAAGTCCGAGAGGTCCACCTGCTGGACCTTTGAAGACTTTGAACAAGTCTAGGAGGTCCATCTGCTGGACCTTTAAAGTTTTCATTTAATTCATGAAGGTCAACCTTGTTGAACTTTGATGACTTCACTCAAGTCAGACAAGGTCACCTATTGGTCCTCAGAGGACTTTACTCAAGTCAGTGAGGCTCACCAGCGAGACCTTTGAAGATTTCACTGAAGTTAGAGAGGTCCAACTGGTGGACCTTTAAGTACTTCACTCAAGTCAGGGAGGTTCACCTGTTGGACTTCTGAAGACTTTAAATAAATCGGTGAGGCTACCTGCTGGACATTTGAGGATTTCATTCAAGTCATGGAGGTTCAAGTGCTGGACCTTTGAGGACTTCACTTAAGTCAGGGAGGTCTACCTGCCGGACCTTTGAGGAATCACGCAAGTCACGGAGGTCCACCTCCCGCTGAACAGGTACTGAAAGGCGAGTGGGAGATGCGACCAACTGCGTTTTGGGCCGGAAACCTTCTACCCCTTTTAGGAAGCTCTCTTCTCGCAACCGTCTGAGCCTGACTGACGCGTCACCACCGATTTTGACCAAATATGCGAACCACTAGCAGAGGTTCTAACCATGGGCGAGGTTGCACACCATCTCAAAGCCACCAAAACATCCGCTCCTGGTCCCGACGGGATGCAGACGAAACTCCTGAAGTCCATTCTTCCGCGGGTGCTCTGCAAGATCTGTGGATCGCCACATCTACGCTGCCTGAACCACTCAAGGCAAACAAAACGGCACTGATAATTAAAGTACAAAATCCACCTGAACCTAAGGACGACAGGACAATTACCAACTCGTGCGCTGTAGTCCGAATGCTAAACAAGATACTTAACGGTCGCATTTCGAGCCTCGTCCAAATCGATGGAGCTCAAAAGGTATTCGTCCCTGTAGACGGATGCCTTAAGAACTTCACGATGTTGGACGCGATCGTCGGCTGTGAGCAGGCACATTCCCACGCTGTGCACCTGACATTACTCAACATGGCTAAGGTATTCGATAGTGTTAATCATGGCATTATCGAGCGAGCCATGTCGCGGTAGGGGATTCCTGCCCCAGTCCAGGGTACATATAATGTCGACGTACGACCGAGCCTTCACTTACATCGAAGGCAGCGGTGGGATGTCGGAAAAAACAAAATGGCTCGTGGGATCAAGCAGGGTGACCCCTTATCGCCCATTCTTTTTAATCTTGTAATCGACGAAGTGGTTACAAAGGTTAAGGATATCGGGCGTGGGAGTTGGATTTGGAGTTCGGAAGATGTCAGTGCTAGCGTTCGCCGATGACCTGATTCTAATGGCGATGACGGCGGCTGGTCTAAAATAACCATGAACATCATGGCGGAGACTCTCGCGGGGGGGTGGCCCTCGGGTGAATCCGGGAAAATGTCATTCCCTCAGCATAGAGGTCGACGGTAAACGCAAGACCTGGTACGTCAAGAAAGAATAGGACGTTCCAAGTCTTGGGCAGTTCTATCGGCTCAGTGGACGCTGAGGACGATTACAAGTACCTTAGCGTTCTCCTTTTTGCGCTTCACTTAAACTGGAAAACCCAACTGGTGGGCATCTGTGAAGTTCATTCAAGTCGGGGAGGTTCACCTGCTGGACCATTGTGTACTTCACTCAGATATGAAGGTCCACGTGCTGGACCTTTGTGGACTTTACTCAAGTCAGGGAGGTCAACCTCTTGGACCTTTTTAGACCTCATATAAATAATGAGGTCCACCAGATGAAATTTTGTGCACCTCACTCAGACAGTGAGGTTCACATACTGGACCTTCGTGTAATTCACTCAGACAGTGAGGTTCACCTACTGGACCTTTGTGTACTTCACGCAGACGGTGAGGTGCACCTGTTGGACCTTTATGTACTTCACTCAGACTGTGAGTCTCCACTTGCTGGACCTTTGTGCACTATGATTCCTCCTACTCGACATCAGGCGTTAGACGCCCAGCAGTGAGCTATAAATTCACGCTTTTTTTTGGCAAAATCAGATAAGATATACTGAAGTATGAGTTACCAGCGAAGCTGAGTATATACAAATATATGACTTAACAGTGGAGAATGAAATATACTGTTGTGTTAGTTAACAGTGAAGCTGTGAATGTACAGATCCAGTAAAAATTCACTCGACACCGTTGGTGAAACCTGGCATCTGGCAGGCGTTGTAAACATAAAATAAACGTAGCATTCATTCGCGGTTACGAAAGCATATGTAAGGAATATTATCATTGGTTCATTTCTGCTGAACGCTCTTTGTGTATTTACAAACAACAGTACAGTCACGAATTTGTGAACACTCAGGTAATCAATACGAAAACTCAGTAAACAGCGAGCATGATAGCGACGTATCGAATATATTGAAGAACAGGTATCATGCTTTAAAAATTGATATAAGACACACAAAACTACAAGAACAGTGGACGAAACAATGTGACAGATCGTGAAGGAATACGACAATATATGTGAAACTCTGGTATATGAAATTATCTATCTACTATCTAGCTATAGCCGGACGCTATATGAAGTAAAGCTTGAATTTATCCCTATGTTGTGTGTTATTTCCCTGTTTGTTATGAAAAAGAAGCAATACTGGATACATGACTTATTTGTTTAACTATGTAGAACAGGAGGAGGCAGACGATTTGGGGTAGGGTCCGGTGAGGAAGACAGGCGCGGCGTAGTAGGGTAGGGAGGACACCACAAAATTAAAAGGGGGACGTAATTCTCTTTCATGTTCACTGGATGTATCCTGAAACACAGTATGACCCAGCCTACTCAGATCACAGTGGTCCTGTGTAGAAACATTAATATGTAATCATAAATATGTTTGAGTTACCAGTGAAGCTGAAAATGTACATATTTGTGATTTACCAGTGAAGCTAGAAATGTATATGTTTATCATTTACCAGTGAAGCTAGAAATGTATATGTTTATGATTTACCAGTGAAGCTAGAAATGTATATGTTTATGATTTACCAGTGAAGCTAGAAATGTATATGTTTATGATTTACCAGTGAAGCTAGAAATGTATATGTTTATGATTTACCAGTGAAGCTCGGAATATACTCAGGTATGACTTACCAGTTAAGCTGGAACATGGAGTTACTAGTGAAGCTTGAACTTTATAGATTTGTGAATTGCCAATGAAACTGGGAATGTACAGATGTATTGGATGCTAGTGAAGCTGGGCATATACAGATGCATGAGTTACCAGTGAAGCTGAGAAAGTACCGGTGTATGAGCTACCAGCGAAACTGGGAATGTGCAGATGTGTGAGTTACCAACGAATCAGGGAGTGTGAGGATGTATGAGTTAAAAGTGAAGCTGGGAATGTACAGATGTATTAATTACCAGCGAAATCGGAAATGTTCAGATGTATGAGTTGACAAAGAAGCTGAAAATGTACAAATTTATAAGTTGCTAGTAAAGCTAGGAATGTAAAGAAGTATGAGTTACCACTGAAGCAGGAATGTACAGATTTATTACATACTGGGAATATACAGATGGGTGAGTTACAAGTGAAGCTGGGTATGTACAGACATATCAGTTACCAGAGAAGCTGAGAATATACAGATATATTAGTTACCAGTGTAATAAGAAATACACATATGAATGAGTTACCCATGAAGCTGGGAATGTCCAGAAGTATGATTTCTAATGAAGCTGGGAATCAAAAGATGCATGAGTTACTAGCGAAGCAGGGAATACACAGATGTATGAGTTACTAGCGAAGCGGGGAATACACAGATGTATGAGTTATCAGTGAAGCTGGGTGTGTACAATGGATGAGTTACCAATAAAGCTGAACGTTTACAAATGTATGAGTTACTAGTGAAGCTGGGATTATACTGATGAATGAGTTATAAGTGAAGCTGAAAATAGACAGATGTATGAGTTATGAGTGAAACTAGTAATACAGATGGGTAAGCTACTAGTGAAGCTGAAGTATGAGCTACCAGTGAAACTGGGAATGTACAGGTGATTTAGTTACTGGTGAAGCTGGGAATATCCAGATATATGAGTTACCAGTGAAGCTGGGAAAGTACCGATGTACAACTTACCAGCGTATTTGGAAATATACAGATGGATGAGTTACCCGTGAAGATGGAAATGTACAGATGTATGAATGACTATTGAAACTGGGAATGTACTGATTTATGAGTTATCACTGAAGCTGAGAATGTTCATATGTATAAGTTAATAGTGTGGCTGGGTATGAACAGAAATATGAGTTACCAGTGAAGCTGGAAATGTACAGGTGTATGAGTTACCACTGAAGCTAGGTATATACAAATGTATGAGTTACCAGTGATGCTTGCACTGCACAGATGTATGAGTTACCAGTAAAGCTGGGTATACACAGATGTATGAGTTTCCAGTGAAGCTGAGAATGTACATATGTATAGATTACCAGTGGAGCTGAACAAGTACAGCTACCAGTGAGGCTGGGAATGTACAGATGTATGAGTTAGCAGTGAAACTGGATATGTACAGATGTGTGATTTACCGGTGAAGCTGAGTCTGTACAGATGTGTAAGTTCCCTGTATAGCTCAGTAAGTACATATGAGTGAGTTACCAGTAAAGATTAAAATGTACAGATGTATGAGTTACCAGTAAAGTTGGGTATATACAGATGTATGAATTACCACTAATGCTTGGAATGTACAGATGTATGAGCTATCAGTGAAGCTGGTATCTTACAGATATATGAGTTACCAGTGAAGTTGAGAATGTGCAGATGCATGAGTTACCAGTGAATCTGGGAACGTACAGTCGGGTGAGTTACTAGTGAAGCCAGAAACATAAAGATGTTTTAGTTACCAGTGAAGATGGGAATGTAGTTTTATGATTTACCAGATTTTGAGTTACCAGTGTAGCACGGAATATACTGATTTATGAGTTACCAGTGTATCATTGAATCTACTGATTTATGAGCTGCCAATGAAGCTGTGAATGCACAGACGTATGAGCATGTACAAATGTATGAGTTACAAGTGAAGCTGAGAATGAACAGATGTATGAGTTGCTAGCGAAGCTGGAAATGTACAAATGTTTCAGTTACCAATGAAGCTAGGCATGTACGCGCATATGTATGAGTCACCAGTAAAGCTTTGAATGTACGGATGTATGAGTTACCAGTGAAGCTGAGAATATACAGATGTATGGAAATGTATACGCGAAAGAGTTACCAATGGAGATGGGAATATTCAGATATATGAGTTACCAATGAAGTTGTTTATATACAGATATCTGAGTTACCATTGATGCTGGGAATGTACAGATGTATGAGTTATCAGTGATGCTGGGAATGTACAGATGTATGAGTTATCACTGTGGCTGGGAATGTACAGATGTATGAGTTACCATTGATGCTGGGAATGTACAGATGTATGAGTTATCAGTGATGCTGGAAATGTACAGATGTATGAGTTATCAATGATGCTGGGAATGTACAGATGTATGAGTTATCACTGTGGCTGGGATTTTACAGATGTATCAGTTACCAACAAAGTTTAAGATGTACAGATATATCAGCTAACAGTGTAGCTGTAAGGCTGAGTTGGTAAGAAGGAGATCGGGTGTTTCTTCGCTCTGTGGTACTCAATGAAGATCAGGTGGTCTTTGTAGGTTTATTAGAAAAAGTAAGTTGGTACATCTATAGTATTCTGGGTTATGTCCTTATGACACACTACGACACACACACACACTAGTGGACGGTGTGACTAGTGCTGAACCCAGCTTTTTATCTGAGACTGTCAACACATCATCATCATCACGTGTTTGAGCGACCGGCCGACTCTTCCTTGTGTCGTGTGCAGGTCCGCTTTACATGTTACACAAGACTAAACAATACCTTGTGCTTGGTTCTTACAGACTAAAAGTGAGTTCATGAACACATTCCATGTGATGCAACTACATATGTACAACTCACAGTGAAATGATAAAACCAGACAGCTAATGAAAAGTTAATGGTACGTCTGTTATCTTACATTGCTCCTACATCACTCGACCACAACCTGACTCAAGCTGTTGTAAAATTTAAGCAAATAAAAGTTAGTTACAAAAGCTACTTTTTGCATTATCTAAGCATTTTTGAGAACAGGGGTAACACGCTATACAAAAGTAGAGTACTCATAAATTCACACACGTAAAGGTAAAATTCCAGTATACAATATAATGATAAAAGTATGTAGAATACAAAAATCCAAAAAACTCATTGAACACATATCATTCTGAGGTCAAAGTTCCCCCTCAATAAGGAAGTGCTGTTATAACTACTTTCTGAACATCCAATGTGGGTGTTGGGAATTCTATATTGAACACTGTCGTAGACGACAATATAAGATGAATGCTATGAATAATGATATGATGAGTGCAATAGGCAATGAAACAATGAAAAAAATTAGAGAATCTAAATCGTCTTCAACTTGGATGGAGGATGTTGAATCTTTACTTCATCAATGAGTGAGAAATTTATGTTATGGGGAATTCGTTCTATACTCGGGATAGTTCTATTGATTTGTCCCAAGTAATGATCATGGGTCCCTTACTTTTGAAATTGGGACTGATAAGAGTTCCTAACTGAATCTGTCCCAGAAACAGAAGATTTTGGTTAGTTAGTTGGGCAATGAATGAGAACATTTTGGGAGTCTGGGAAAAATTATACATGATGATGGTCCATATTCTCAATCTAAGGTTCATTGACAACCATTTCCTTAAAAGAACAAGAATTAAGAACACTTTGTTGTGGTCCAAAATGTAGTTGGCACAAACATGAATTTGTATTAAAAACCATAGCATTAGGAGGTAAATCAAGTTGTCAAGCAATGGTTTATGGCACAATGCTAAATCATCCAAGGAGGAATATGCATTCAACGAGGAATTAACATTATATAAGAGATAGTTCACGACGTTACCAAGAATGATAGTTTTTTGCGACTCTTTTGTACAATAAAAAGGGAATAGTATTACGTTTACAAGGGTGTAAGTATTGGAGTTAGTGAATGGTATATGGATAATGACCACTTCGAGAATCACGTCAACCGTTAGGAAGGAGTAATAACTGGCCATGTGTCGTAAAGGGAGAGCTGGGCTGTACTCCAATTGGTGACTAGTACGTGTGAGTTTCGAGAAGGAAAAAAATGATGGGGTGACAACTTGGTTTACCAGATTATCAACATCTTCCAATAAGTCAGTGAAATGATGTGCATAATAAGCGATTTGAGAATATAAACTATCAACATATGTGGAAATAGTCAACACTGCAAACATTGTGTTACCAGGTTTTGACATTAGCTCTACCTGCTGGGTCAAGTTATTAACTGTTAACATGATATCACTCAGATAATGGGCATGCTGTTTCATTATTTTAACCTTAGACTTAATAAATCCACTGTTGAGAAGTTATTGAAACGGCAAGGAGTACACGTGATTACTAACTGAATTAAGTTCTTCCTAGTAACAGTACCGAACAAATATGACTGGAGGGAACATACAACATTATGCAGATCTCTTTTGCTGCTCCGTTTGTTTACATTATTCCCGACATTTACATCAGTTAGAGATTCAATGTTTTGTACTCTGCCATACAAGATTTTACAAGTGCTATTCAGTTTCCAGGTCCACTGCCTTAACAAAGTTGGAGGAGGAGGAACACTAGAGTTGCTGACCGTTACACTGGTGCAACACTTGAGTAAGCTAAACCGTATGCAACTTCCTAAAGGCGAGGTCTTACTGAATATTGATGTGTGTGTGTGTGTGTGTGTGTGTGTGTGTGGTAGTGATGTGAGGGTGGTCGGTTGTGGTGTGGGGGCAGACTGAATGGTGGTAGGAGGTGGTTGGGTGACATTGTTTGAGGGTTGAGGAGTATTGTCTGGTTTGGGACTGGGATTATGTTCAGAATACTGTAAAACTTTCAAGTGGTCCTCATCTTCCTCACGAATGTCTTCTGTATTTAGATGTCGAACCCTAAGCTTATGTCCCTTTTAATGAGCCAAAACTCTATAAGGACCAGAAAATTTTGTGTCCAATTTAGGAACCTCACTTCTAGAGTTAAATTCTTGCACCATTACCAAGAGTCCGAGAGCAATGTACCTCTGATTGTTTTGCGGACTTATCAGCCTGATCCGTGAAAGTTATAGTGGCTTCACTTAGATTTTCCTTGATCCTTTGATGAATCAATTGAGTCGTGCGATACTTTTCTGCTACAATTGATTTCTGAACCGCTGGACGTGAAGAAGGAGACGCTATTATGTCATGCGGCAATATATTTATCAAAACCGTGTAAGGCATGGAAGAGTGTATCTCCAAACGACTTATGATGCGCTGAGTTTAATGAACATTGGACATCAGACCCTAGGTATTCATCCCATTCATCATGATCAAAATTAATATTAGTGTGAAGACACTGGAGGATTTTACAGTTTGACCTTTCTGCAAGGCCATGTGAGGCTGGGTGATGCGCCATTATATTACATTTACTTATGTTATACAAGTTACAGACTTCTAAGAATGAATCATTGAATTCTTCACTATCTGTGATTAAAATCTTCCACCGTACATTATGTCTGTCTAAAACATGTTTCTTGAACGCCTTAGCGACGGCGGCTGCGTCTTTATTTTGAACTGGGACTAATTAACAATATTTTGTGAAAGCATCAGTAACTACTAACACGTATATGTAGCCTGCCATGGACCTAGGAAAAACCTCCTAATATGTCTATATGAACTCTTTTCTATGGGTATGAAGGTACAGGTAATGTCAACACAGTTTGCGGGGAAGTGGGACTTACCTTGTGTGTGTTACATACTAATATCCAACATCCAGGATCGAACCAGAGGAGACCCCGTTGCTTAACAACGTGAGACGATGGGTATTCGATTACATAGTACCAGAATGGTCATTTCCCTATTAGGGGTGATCATAGCCTAGCAGTAGTGCTCCCGGTTCCTAAGTAGGGGACCCGAGTTTGATCGTGGCTGTTGGCTGTTGGAGGTTATATATATATATATATATATATATATATATATATATATATATATATATATATATATATATATATATATATATATATATATATATATATATATATACATATATATATATATATATATATATATATATATATATATATATATATATATATATATATATATATATATATATATATATATATATATCGCTACCTCGCAAACGCGGGAGACAGCGACAAAGCAAGAAAAAGAAAAAAAAAATATATATATATATATATATATATATATATATATATATTCTTTTTCTTCTTTCAAACTATTCGCCATTTCCCGCATTAGCGAGGTAGCGTTAAGAACAGAGGACTGGGCCTTGAGGGAATACCCTCACCTGGCCCAATTCTCTGTTCCTTCTTTTGGAAAAAAAAAAAAAAAAAAAAAAAAAAAAAAAAATATATATATGTGTGTGTGTGTGTGTGTGTGTGTGTGTGTGTGTGTGTGTGTGTGTGTATATCTTTTTTTCTTTTTTCATTTTTTTCCTTTTTTTTCATACATGTTCGCATTATCCCACGCTAGCGAGGTAGCGTATAAGAACACAGGAGCGACCCTTAGAAGGTATATCCTCACTTGCCCACCTGCCCGTTCCTACTTTTGGAAAATCATGAACGGGAGGGGAAGATATCCAGCTCTTTCCCCTAACAACGGAATCTGCAAAAATCCGCTCAGTAAATCCAAAGCTGAATGCCTTATTCTTACCGAGGCTATGAAGAAGTTCTGATACCACTGGTAATGGGAAACCATCTTTCAACGTGATCTTGTTGAGTTTTCTACAATCTATGATGGTCTAAAAGTTCCGGAAAGATCAGAAGTGGTGAATTCCATGGCGATCGTGATTCCTCTATAATATTATCTTTCAACATTTCCTGAACAAGTTTGTTTGCTATGTCTCTGTGCGGGTGTGGCAATCGATAGGCTGGAACGTAAATGGGACGTGTGCCTTTCTCTTAAGTTAATAATGTGAGCATCCGAATGAGTTTTGCCGAGTGTTTCTCCTGTAAGGCAATAATAGATCTATACTGGTTAAGTGAGTCTGTTCACTGGTCAACATGCTTGGTTAACCCTGCCTTAGAAGCATTTCAGTGATGATGGTGGGGAGCTGACTCGAACTGTGCACTGTTGAGCCAGAGGTAGGAGGAGTAGGTGGTGGTGGGTTAGTGGAATCTGAGATTAGACGGATATTAAACTCATGTAAATCCTCGTCTTGAATTTCGATCTTCAAAAGGGAGAATTCCACAAGCTTAGTCCCTCTGCGGAGATAGACAGGAGCGGATCGCGCATTGGCAATATATATATGGTGACCTCTCCATCTGCGGTCTCATGTATAGAGGCATCCATCGATAGTCCTCTTACAGTAAGTGAGGGAGGTGCAGCAACTACTCTGAAAGTGCGAGATTACCCTGCTTATGGTTGAGTCCATGGTCATACATCCATGTTCGAGAAAGTGAGAGTGGAACTTTCGTTAATGTGTCATCATACAAAGCCATGTTTGTTTTCAGTTTACCAGGGCAATGATGAGTGGAAAAGTAGAAAGGATGTGTATTGTCTACATTGAAGCAGGGCCCACGTGGGAGCAGATGTATTTATGACTCTGAGTGAGTAAGAACTCTTCTCCGACAATGGGAGGAACGTATTATCAATACAAGCAACATTTCCATGATGAATAGGACAGGTCCTATGTTGTGCTATAGAGCGGCGTCCTAGGCACAAGTTAGCAGGAAAAGTTACACCACGAACAATGTAAGGGGTTATGGTAATGACCGAGTTCCCTATGCAAATGCTCATTTCAGTATTGCCTCTTACGTTGAGACTTTCATTCTAGAAATTTCTAAGGGATGGGTAAAAGTCTGAGCATTGAGCAAGTTGAGTGCGCATTAATGGTTGAATAAAATCATATTGAATGATATCTGCTTCTGCGCTGCTGTCTAGAAAGATTGTGTTTGGCTGATCCTGAAAAGAACCCACCTAATCGAAATTTGTAACGTGAGAAGATGCCAAAGAACGAAAATGTCTTAAGGGTTCTTTATGAGTTGGAGTCTTGTCATAAGAGGGAGGTTGTTATTGTTGATAATACAACGATAAAGCTGTGTTAGATGACGTCTGTCTAGCTAATGTTCGGCATTCCGCTGAAGTGTGTCTAGCGTTCCTATGATATGAACACATGTTTGGTGGCGTTAGGCGCGAGCAGGTGAAGGTTGTCTGACTGGACGAAATCATGACTCAGTCGGCAGAATGGTGACGACCGAAGCTGTGATGTCATGGGTCGTTGACTGCGTTTGTTTTGGTCAAGGCTCACGTGAGAAGGGGTCCGTTATGTAAGGACACATTCGCCTTATGTCCTGGTTGGCCACAACCAAAGCTCGTAACTGTGTTTGAGCGTTTATCACCGATTTGCTTTCTTTGACCACGAGACGAGTGGTTAGGAGCACCCTTTGGTTGTTGGTTATGATTAGTGTGTTGACTACGAGATTGTTTCGACACCATCCCTAGTGTCTTAGTGATGGATTAACTGCCTTTCTTTTGAGTATAATTCAACACTTTTGTTACTGATCCTCAATGATGGGTCGATATTCTCATTAAGTAACCGCCGTCTTACGTCTGGAGGCAGGTCTCTCAGGATGAAGGTGATGTGTGATAATCGCATGAGAGTTTGCTCGTGTGTGTCAGGGTTCATCATGGCTGATATCCAAGGTCAGGATTCATAAGCTTGCCTAACTTATCTCATTCTTCCATGTAAGGTACTCCAATGATCAGGATCATCCATGTATGTTGTGTTATGCGCACATAAAAGGACGTGTAGTAAACTATCTGAAAATGATTTCTCACAACCTAATCTAAACAATGTTATGAATTCATCCTAAGACGTACAGATTTGAATGTCATCTGAGTTATAAGCAACCTTGGCATAATTATTAGGCTTGTTGAAATCAATGAGGTTTTTAGCAGTCACTTTAAGCGCTCTGTATCCTGATTCACCATTATGTTCAACGATTTCCTCCACATTTCTAATCCATCAAATAACTCGTGTGATTCCCTCGCTAGTTTTTGTGTAAAAACAGTATTTTGTGAAGAAATTGTTTGTTCCGAGTTCCCGTGATGTGGAGAGGGAGGTGGGTGTGGGTGAGGCAACGTGTGAGAAGGTTTCTGTAGGTCATCTGTGTACCAGAATCTGTCAAAACAACATTGTGTGACGTCGCCGTTTTAGAAGGCTGGTCCCGGTTATAATAAGAGATTCTCGGTCAGTTTCTAAGTACATATGAACCTTTATGTCTATCACACGAAACCTTGTTGGACATGTATCAAAATCAAAGTTATAGGAGCCACATGATAACCAAAAACAAAATCTATATTACACTATTTGCCTAATCCAAAATATACATCATGATTCTGATTTGAAAACGTTGTAATGAAGACAATAAATGATTTTGCTAAAGATGTACTTAACACTGTAACATATCAGCATAAGACTATATATGACAATTTTAGAAGGGATATATGGAATAATAGATGAAACTTCAGATGAACTGAGCAAATTACAGAAGTGAATAATCATGTCAAGAAGCGCAGGAAAGTATATATGTCTATATATAAGGACTAAAGAGTATATATGAAAGTATATATGTCTATATATATATATATATATATATATATATATATATAGACTAAGAAGTAGTATCACACAAAAAGCATACCTCACTGAGTGAACCATTTTGACAGTTCTTATCTGAATGAGAGATTCCTCCTCTAAGGCGTCTTGGTTGTAGCGAGGTGATGTGTGCACAATAGTGGCTCGCTGCAGGTGTGTGCTAGCGGGTCTGGGCTACGCGATGATGACCTCTGTGACGGCGTCACGGATTACGTGTCTCTGGAGCAGTCAAGATGACCTCCAAGTTGGTGTGGGCAGGATCGCTGACCTGGCTTGAGACAGCTCCACGTGATGACAGCACTGCACGACTGCGGCGCTGTGTTGCTTTCCCTTGTAAGCGACAGTTCAGCAGTGCAGTATAGGCATATCTTCGATGCAGGGAGGTATGGTCGTTGGATCACGTAGCGTCAGGACTGTGTCAGGCAGGCTTGTATGAAGGCTGGGGACACCAGGCGTAGAAGTATGCGTTAGGTGTGACAGCTGCCCGTGGTCACGTAGCTTCTTACGTCACTGCCACCATTTGTAAGGTTGAGTTGGTCAGGAGATCGGGTGTTTCTTCGTTCCGTGATACTCAGTGAAGATCAGGTGGCCTTTACAGTTTTATTAGAAAAAGTAAGTTGGTACATCTATAGTACTCTGGGTTATGGTCTTATGACACACTACGACACACACACACACTAGTGGACGGTGTGACTAGTGCTGAACCCAGCTTTTTATCTGAGACTGTCAACACATCATCATCATCACGTGTTTAAGCGACCGGCCGACTCTTCCTTGTGTCGTCTGCAGGTCCGCTTTACATGTTACACAAGACTAAACAATACCTTGTGCTTGGTTCTTACAGACTAAAAGTAAGTTCATGAACACATTCCATGTGATGCAACTAAATATGTACAACTCACAGTGAAATGATAAAACCAGACAGCTAATGAAAAGTTAATGGTACGTCTGTTATCTTACATTGCTCTTACATAGCTGGAAATATACAGATGGGTGAGTTACCAGTGAAGCAGGGAATGCACGATGTATGAGTTACCAGCGAAGATGAAAATGTACGGATGCATGAGATACCATGGAAATTAGGAATGTACTGATGGAAGAATTACCAGTGAAGCTGAAAATATACAGACGTATGAGTACCACTAAAGCTAAGCATGTAGAGCTAAGAATGTATATATGTATAGATCACCAGTGTAGTTGGATATGTTCAGAAATATGGGTTGCCAGTGAAGGAGGGAATGCACAGATATATGAGTTACCAGTGAAGCTGGGAAATTACAGATATGTGAGTTGCCAGTGTAGCTGGGTATCTTCGGAAGTATGAGTTACCAGAGACTCTGGAAATGTACAGATGTATGAGTTACTACTGACGCTGGGTGTGTATGGGTATGTGCAGATGTATGAGTTACTACTGACGCTGGGTGTGTATGGGTATGTGCAGATGTATGAGTTACTACTGACGCTGGGTGTGTATGGGTATGTGCAGATGTATGAGTTACTACTGACGCTGGGTGTGTATGGGTATGTGCAGATGTATGAGTTAACAATAGAGCTGAGAATGTACAGATGCATAAGTTACCAGTGTACCTCAGTATGTATAGCTGAGTTACCAGTGAAGCTGGCAGTATACAGATGTGAGTTAATAGTGAAGCTGGCAGTATACAGATGTATGAGTTACCAGTGAGGCTGGGATTTTGTATGTATCAGTTACTAGCAAAGTTGAGAATGTACAGATGCATGAGTTACCAGTGTAGCTGGGTACATACAGATGGGTGAGTTACCAGGGATGCTGATAATGCACAGATGTATGAGGTACTAGCGAAGCTTGAAATATACACATGCATGAGCTACCAGCAAAGCAGGAAATGTTAGGATGTATGAGTTACCAGTGAAGCTGGGAATGTACAGACATATGAGTTACCAGCGAAATCGAAATGTTTAAATGTATGAGTTGACAGTGAAACTGAAAATTTACAAATATATGAGTTACCATGCGTGCATATGAATGAGTTACCAGTGTTGTTGGGTATGTACAGATGCATGAGTTACCAGTGAAGCCAGAAATGCACAAATGGATAAGTGACAAGTGAAACAGGAACTGAACAGATGAAGTGTTACAAGTGAAGCTGAAAATGCACTGATATGTGAGTTACCAGTGAAGTTGGGAATACACAGATGGATGAGTCACCAGTAAAGCTGAAATTTTTCAGATGTATGAGTCACCAGTGAAGCCAAAAATGTAAAAAACAATTGAGTTACCAGTGAAACTGGGAATGTACAGATAGGTGAGTTACCAGTAAAATTGAAGATGTACAGATGTATGAGTTACTAGTGAAGCTGTAAATGTATAGATGCATGAGTTACCAGTGAAGATGGGAATATACATATGCAGGAATTACCAGTGAAACAAGGAATTTACATACATATTTTATCTAGTGAAGTTGGGAATGCACAATTATTTGAGTTACCACTAAAACTAGTAATGTAGAGATGTATGAACTACCAATGAAGCCGGGATATTTAGAGATACATGAGTTACCAGTGAAGCTGCGAAAGTACCTATGTATAAGTTACCAGTTAATTCAGAGATATACAAATGCATGAATTACCTTATACAAACATATTAGTTAACAGTGAAACGAGTTGTACAGATGTATGAGTCACCAGAAAAGCTGGGAATGTCCAGATATATGAGTTACAAATGAAACTGGGAATCAACAGATACATGAGGTACCGTCGAAGTGGGGAATATACAGATGTATGAGTTACCAATGAAGCTGAGAACGTATGATGGATGAGTTACAGTGTGTGTCTGGAATCATACCAACATAGGTTCGAATCCTGGTCGTGATAGCCTGTTTACAGTCCACCTAGCTGTTCATCCTCCCTTCGGGGCTGGTCAGTAGAATGGATACCTGGCATAAGGTTGGTGCGTGTGTGTGTGTGTGTGGGGGGGGGGGTTACTATTTGTACTGTACGAGGGTGGCGCTGTACACTCATGAGGACTCATATTTACACTATACAACTATGAAACTCTTATATTTTGCCATATTCACATCATCATTCACACGTTGGTGTGTTTCAATCTTGATATTGAAATCTAAGTTAATTCAACAGAACCTTAGTAAATCTACCTTTGTAGCCCACAGTTACCTTAGATTTCAATTAAGATATACCATATATCTCTACGTGTCAACAGAGTGTAATCATAATCTTCACTAAGGTTTCACATGCAGAAATTAAGATAAATATCTGCCACCGTTGCAGAGATTACCTTCCACAGGAACTTAGATTTTTCCTAGTGTTTTACGTCCCTAGGTTTTCTGCATGATAACTACAACCCTTACCACTATCGCCTGGTGAGACAAATATTCCTGTCACGCTTCCTCGGTCGTCATATGTCACCCACATACAATGGAAGTAATGGATAACACATTCTCTAAAGCTATACATTTGATAAGACTGAGTTACGAAAGTAGAGTGACAGCTGAAGCTTTGGTATAGAATGACAGGGTAGGTAACTTACGAGTGGTTGGGTGGGTGGAAGCACCAGGGAGGCCAGTAGCAGGAACAGTAGCAGCAGCTGGGGTCGTGGGGAGCCCCGCCCCTCTACTGCCATCATCTCCATCTTCTGGTATACAGCAAGTGTTCTTTATTGGTAATTGCCTGTAGGCTGCAGCTGGCCGCCTCGAGGCCCACACTGACACCAACTTTCTAACTGGTTATTTTGATAACACACAACACTGGAACTTCCTTTCAAAGTCGCGTCGTAATTCTTATTTTCAGTATAAAATGATGAAATGATCAAAAGTTAAACCGAATCAAACTTGACACCCTCAGTCATGCATAGGACCCTCAGTCATGCACCAGACCCTCAGTTGTGCACCAGACCCTCAGTCATGCACCAGACCCTCAGTTGTGCACCAGACCCTCAGTCGTGCACCAGACCCTCAGTTGTGCACCAGACCCTCAGTCATGCACCAGACCCTCAGTCGTACACCGGATCCTCAGTCGTGCAACGGTACCAGTCACTTAACACTATAAGAACAACTCAAGTCCACTAAAAGCAAAGTAACTCGTGTGGTTGTGTTTTGAATCATACAATCATTTCTATCCGATATTTCTCTATGCTAAATTGTTAATCAAAGTGGGAAGTCCACAGTTAATGTGGAGGAATCATGGCCATAGAACCGCAGAAAGCTTACGTTCCTCTGACCACCACTGTTATGGAAATGAATGACAGCTTTCTTGCCAGTGCCTGAGGTACGTCCTCAATGTTAACCACACTTCTTGTGAGAATATTGGCAACATGCGTGAGGTAATGTCTCGGTCACTAAACACACTAGACAGTAATGACTGGGTCAGTAAACACACTGGACAGTGATGACTGAGTCATTAAACACACTCCACAATAATGATTAGGTCACTAAACACACTTCACATTAATGGCTGGGTCACTAAACACATTCCACAGTAATGGCTGGATCACTAGACGCGGTTGATAGCAGGGACAATATGTTGGATAAGGCCGAGTTGAGGAGGGAGGGTAAAGTGTTGCATCATGGTAAGTGTTGAGACTAACGAATCACTTCATGACTTGATGGTGGTACATGGTTTATGTGAGGGTAGTTGGCTCTCCTGGATGTTTGATCATGCGGTATCACAAGATGTACGATGGAGAGCGGAAAGCAATGACTGATGCATGTCAGTAAGAGAGCTGTTGGTCAGCTGGGGAGGCGCCAGCGAGGGGTCGTTTGTTCCAGTAGAGCCCGTGACACATACACTGTGTGGTGCGACGTAGATGTTTGAGTAGAGCCACCGGTAGGAGGTGTGGAGTGCCAAGAGCCGCGTGCCTAGACCGCGCCGGGTACCCAGGACGACTGCCACGCCTCACTGCAGACGCCGACCCCAGCGGGCAGCAGCTCTGGCGCGTCGTAAACCCTGACCACCAGGGATGGGACACAGCAGCACGGTGAGCCATCCCAATTACAGCCAGGTCAAATTTTCTGTTAAGATATCTATAATGTGGCTACGTAGTATGCCTGGTATGCCTAATACACCTAGTACCTTAGCATACCTAGTATGTCCATTACACCTAGTAACTGAGTATACCTAGCATTCTCAGTACACCTAATAACAAATACCTAGTATGCCCAGTACATTTGATAACTTAGTATACCTTGTATGGCCTGTACGTCTAGTAACATTGTACGTCCAGTATACCTAATAACTTAGTATACCTTATATCCACAGTTTATATCCACAGTTTATATCCACAGCGTATATAGCAACTTTCTGTACTTAGTTTTCTCCCTACACAGTAACGTATAGTACTTAGTATTCCCAGTACACCTAGTAACATGGTAAACATAGTATTCCCAGTATACCTAGTATTTTGCTATACGTAGTATCCCCAATACAACTAGTAACTTACTATACCTAGTAATCCCAGTGCACTAGTTAAGTTAGTATACCTAGTATGTCCAGTACACTTAGTAACTTGATATACCTAGTATTCCCAGTGCACATAGTATCTTAGTATAACTAGAATGCCTTGTGCATCTAGTTACTTAGTATATCTAGTATGCCCGGTACAACTGTAACATAGTATACATAATATGCCCAGTACACGTATTGATAGTATATCTAGTATGCCCAGTACACCTAGTAACCTACTATATGTAGAATGCCCAGTGCTCCTAGTAACTTTGTATACTTAGTATGCCCAATACACGTGATAACTTAGTATACCTAGAATATCCAATGCGCCTAGTAACTTAGTATATCTAGATTTCCAGCACACCTAATGATAGTATACCTTGTATGCCAACTATATCTAGTAACTTATTATACATAGAATGCCCACTGGGCATAGATACTTAATATCCTTCGTGTGCTGGTACACTTAGTTACCTAGTATACCTAGAATGAGTATTTCACCTAGTAATACAGTATACTTAGTATGCCCAGTACAATTGATAACTTAATATACCTATAATGCCGTGTGCGCTTAGTAACTTAGTATAACCAGGATTTCCAGTACACTGAAGATTGCATACCTAGTATCCCCGGTACGCCTGGTAAGGTAGTATACCTAGTAAGCTCGATACACCTAGTAAATTGATATACTCGGTAGCCCGGTACACTTAGTAAGCTAGTAAAGTTAGTATACCTAGTAGGACCGAAACACTCAGTGATTATACTTAGTATGCCCGATACACGTAGTAAGTTAGTATACCTAGTATGCTTAGTACACCTAGTAAGTTATTATACCTAGTATGTCCGGTACATCTAGTAAGTTAGTATACTTAATAAGTTCGTGAACCTAGTATGCCCGACACAACTAGTAAGTTAGTATACCTAGTATGGCCGGTATACCTAGTAAGTTAGTGTACGTAGTATCCCAGTATATCTAGCAAGTTCGTATACCTAGTATGCCCGATAAACCTAGTAAGTTAGTATGCCTAATAGGCCCGTTACAACTAGTAAGTTAGTATGCCTAGCGTGCCCGGTGCACCTGCTAAGTTAGCATACTTAGCATACTCGTTACACCTAACAAGTCAGTATACCAAGTATGCCTTAGTATGCCTAGTGTGTCAGGAGACAGAGCAGGTTCTTACTCAGGGTTGCCACGCTCAGAAATGTGGTCAGTGCGTCAACAGCTGAACTTCTTTTCGTGGTTTATTGTAACACAGTCTGAGCTAAATAGAAAAAGTTATCAATGTTGACCTTCGTCTTCTGCTCTCTCAGGAACATAAATCATTGTCATTTTCTTCATGCCTACTTAACAATGTATAGTCGTTGTCAGCTAAGAATATCATAGTCAGCTAAATATATCATAGAAAGTTAAAGAAAGATACCATGGTCAAATGTTAGAAACGAGCTGACATATCTTATATCATTTGATATACAAAATTACAAATTTTCTTATGAAGTTACAGAAATATCTTAGATATTTATATAACATTAACAGTAACTTTAAT
The DNA here is from genome assembly GCF_036320965.1 of Panulirus ornatus. Taxonomy (NCBI): domain Eukaryota; kingdom Metazoa; phylum Arthropoda; class Malacostraca; order Decapoda; family Palinuridae; genus Panulirus; species Panulirus ornatus. Next base: position 46,107,357 of record NC_092224.1, read on the forward strand.
CTTGTAACTGGGATACTCTCTCTCTTTATTGGAAAGTAAAATACTCCCATGAACAGTTCGATCTACAAAATGCCTATAACTTCCTGACCTTCGCGTCCCAAAATAGAAAAGTATAGTGGCTAGTCTTGTGTGTTTAGAAAACGAGAGGAGGGAGGTCCGCAGGCGGGTTTGACGTTTCTATAAACACAAACAAAGATGCAGAGGGCTTAATGGGGAGGGGGTAGGGGAGGCTCTAGATCTGTCCACATTACGATCACCACAACAGCTAGGGGAGCGGGGAGGCTCTGGATCTGTCCACATGACCCTCACTACAACAGTTGAAGGAGGGAGAAGGCTCTGGATCTGTCCACATGACCCTCACTACAACATATGGCGGAGGAGAGAGGCTCTGGATCTGTCCACATCGCGCCCACCACAGCAGTTAAGTTAGGGGAGGACCTTATAGATCTGTCCACATGACACCCAATACAACAGTTTGGGGACAGGGAGAGGCTCTGAATCTCTCCACATGACAATGACTTCAACATATAGCGGAGGAGGGAGGCTCTGGATCTGTCCATATGATACTCAATGAACAGTTGAGGTAGGTGGTGAGGCTCTGGATCTGTCCACATGACCTTCAGTGAACAGTTGAGGTAGGTGGTGAGGCTCTGGATCTGTCCACATGACCTTCAGTGAACAGTTGAGGTAGGTGGTGAGGCTCTGGATCTGTCCACATGACCTTCAGTGAACAGTTGAGGTAGGTGGCGAGGCTCTGGATCTGTCCACATGACCTTCAGTGAACAGTTGAGGTAGGTGGCGAGGCTCTGGATCTGTCCACATGACCTTCAGTGAACAGTTGAGGTAGGTGGCGAGGCTCTGGATCTGTCTACATGACCTTCAGTGAACAGTTGAGGTAGGTGGGGAGGCTCTGGATATGTCCACATGACACTCAGTGCAGCACCTTGGGGAAGGGGAGCCTCTAGATATCTCCACATGACACACACTACAACATATGGAGGAGAAAAGAAGCTCTTGATCTATCACGTGACACCCAAAACAACAGTTGGAGGAGAGGGAGGTTCTGGATCTGTCCACATGACACTCACTACAGCACTTGGGTGAGGTGGAGGCTCTGGAACTGTCCATATTACACTTACCATGAAATTGAAGTAAAAGGAGCCCGTGAATCTATCCATATAACACTCATCGCAACAGTTTGGAGGTAAGAAGGCTCTGGATCCGTCCAAATCACGCACTCCAAAATAGTTGAGGGAGAGTGCAGGCTCATGGTCAACCCACATGACACTATAAGAGCTTGGGGGGGGGGAAGTTCCTGATCTATCCATACCACGCTCAACACAACAGTTGGAAGGGAGGACGCTCTAAATCTATCCACGTGACTTACATTCACCGCAACAATTCCCCCCCCCCACCTCTGGTTCTGTCCACATGACACTCACCGCAATACTTGGGGAAAGGAAACGCTCTGGGTCTGTCCATATCATGCTCACCACAACAGTTGGAGGAGTGGGGCTCTAGATCTGTCCACATCGTGCTCACCACAGTACTTGCGGAAATTGGGAAGGCTGTAAATCTGTCCACGTAGCGCTCAGAGCAACAGTTGGTGGGAAAGAAATGCTTGGATCTGTCGAGTACGCTCATCGCAACAGTTCGGGGAGGGGGAGGCTTTGGATCTGTCCAAATCACACTCACTAAAATAGTTGGTGAGGGTGGTAGGCTCTGGATCTTTCCACCTCACGTTCACTACAGCACTTAGGTAAAGGGAAGGCACTGGAACTGTCCACATCACGCTCACCACAACAGCTGGGAGGAAGGAGCCTGTGAATCTATCTTTCTGGCAATCACCGCAACTATTGGGAGAGGGTGGAGGCTCTGGATTTGTCCACATGACACTCATTACAGCAACTGGGTGAGGGGGAGGCTCTGAATCTGTCCACATTACGCTCACCACAACAACTGGGGGAGGGGGAAGGAACTTGATCTGTCTACATAACACCCAATATAACAGCTGGGAGAATGGAGAGGCTCTGGATCTGTCCATAATGACACTCACCGCAACAGTTGAGGAGAACAGTTAAGCTTTGGTTTGTTCACATGACACTCAGTACAACATGTGTGGGAAAGGGAGGGGAGGCTCTGGGTTTGTTCATTTCACGCTCACCACAATGCTTGGGGGAATGGAGAGGCTCTGGATCTGTCCACATAACGCCCACTGCAACAGTTGGGGGAAGGATCTATCCACATTTGGTAGAGGAGGAAGACTCTGCATCTGTCCAAATGACATTCACTACAACAGTTGGGGGGGAGAGAGAAGACCTGGATCTGTCCATATCATGTTCAACACAACAGCTGGGGGAAGAGGGAGGCTTTGTATCTTTCTACATGACACTCACTACAACAGTTGAAGGTGAGGGGATGCTCTGGTTCTACTCACATTGTGCTCACCACAACAATTGGTGGAAAGATGAGGCTCTGGATCTATCAATATTCAGAGGAGGCGGAAGACTCTGGAGATCTCCACATGACACACTACAACAGTTAGGAAGAAGGGAAGCCCTGCATCTCTCCACATCATGTTCAACCACAACTGTTGGAGGAAGAGGTTGGCTCTGGGTCTGTCTACATGACACTCCCTACAATAGTTGGAGGATAGAAAGGTTCTGGATATGTCCACATCACACTCAACCCAATACATGGGGATGGGGGAGGCTCTGGATCCGTCTAGATGACACTTATAACTGCTGGGTGAGTGGAGAGCCTCTGGATCTGTACATATCACACTCACCACAATAGTTGGGAAGAGGGAAGCTTTGGATATGCGCACATCACGGATACCACAACAGTTGGGAGAGGAGGTGGCTCTGGATCTCTCCTCATCATGCTCACTGCAACAATTCGGTGAGAGGGAAGCTCTGTATTTGCCCGCATGACACTTGCCACACCAGATGGAGGAGAGGGAGACTCTTGATTTCTCCGCATGACACTCATTTCAACATTTGCGGAAGGGGGGAGGTTCTGCTTCTATCCGCATGACACTCACTATAACATATAGGGCTGGGTGAGGCTCTGGATCTGTCTACATCAAGCTCACCACAACAGTTGAGAGAGGGGGAAGGCACTAGATCTCTCCACATGACACCCATTACAAAAGTTGGGTGAAGGGGAGGCTGTTCACATGTCCACATGACACTCATTACAACACTTGGGTGAGAGGAAGGCTCTGCATCTATCCACATTACGCTCACCACAACAGTTGAGAGAAAGATGAGGCTCTGGATCTATCCACATTCGGGGGAGAAAGACTCTGGATCTGTCCACATGGCACTCACTAAAACAGTTGGAGGATAGGGAGGTTCTGGATATGTCCACATGAGACTCACCACAATCCTTAGGGATGGGGAAGGCTCTGCATCTGTCCAGATTTCTTCATTACAATAGTTGAGTGAGTGGGGAACCTCTGGACCTGTACATATCACACTCACCACAACGGCTGTGGGAGGGGGAGACAGTGGATCTGTCCTCATCATGCTCACTACAATATTTCGGGGAGAGGGAGGTTCAGGATTAATCCACAAAACACTCGCTACAACAGTTGGGGAAGGGGGGGAGACTCTTGAACTCTCCACATGACACTCATTTCAACAACTGGGGGAGGGGGAGGGTCTGGTTTTATCCACATGACGCTCACTGCAACATATGAGGGTGTGGGAGGCTCTGGCTTTGTCCACGTCACGCTCACCACAACAGTTGGGGGAGGACGAAGGTCACAGGACCTGTCCCCAACACACCCAATACAACAGTTGAGGGAAAGGGGAAGGTTCTGGTTTTGTCCATATGACACTCACTGCAACATGTGGGGAGGGGGGATGCTCTGGATCAGTCCACATGACACTCACTACAGCTCTTGGAAGAAGGGATCCTCTGGAACTGTCCACATCACACTCGCCATAACAGTTAGGGGGAGGGGAGGATGAACTTGTGAATCAGTCCATATGACACTCACCGCAACTGTTGGGAGAGGAGGGAGGCTCTGGTTCTGTACACATGACACTCACTATAACATATGCGGAAAGGGGCAGGCTCTGTATCTTTCCACATCACGCTCACCACAAAAATTGGGGGAGGGGGGAAGGCACTTGATCTGTCTACATGACACCCAGTGCAAGTTGGGGGAATGGAGATTCTCTAGATTTGTCCACATGACATTCACTGCAACAGATGGGGGAAGGGGAAGGCTGTGTATCTTTCCATATGACACTCATTGCAAGAGTTGGGGAGGGGGAGGATCTGGATCTGTCCACATCCTTCTCACCAGAATACTTGGGGGAATGGGGAGGTATTCGATCTGTCCACATACCGCTCATCGAAACAGTTGGAGGAAGGGGAGGCTCTGGATCTGTCCTATTTACGCTCACTACAACAGTTTGGGGATGAAAAGAAGCTCTGGATCTGTCCAAAACGCGCCCACCACAACAGTTGGGTGAGCGGGGAGGCTCTGGATCTGTACACATGACGCCACAACAAATGGTGGAGGGGGGAAGCCATAGATCTGTCCTCATCACGCTCACTATAATAGTTGGGGGAATAATGAGGCTTTTGATATTTGTAGGAGGGTGAAGACTCTGGATCTGTCCCCATGACACTCACTACAAAAGTTTGGGGATTGGGGACGTTCACCACAACATCTGGAGGAGGAGGTAGGCTTTGGATCTGTCCACATGACACTCACGACAACAGTTGGAGGATGGGGAGGTTCTGGACATTTCCATATCAGACTCACCACAATAGTTGGGGATGTGGGAGGCTCTGGATATGACAGATGACACTCATTACAACAGTTGAATGAATAGGGAGCCTCTGGATCTGTACATATCACACCCATCACAACGGCTGGAGAAGGGGGAGGCAGTGGATCTGTCCTCATCATGCTCATTACAACAATTCGGGGAGGAAGAAGCTCTGGATTTCTCCACAAAACACTCTCTACAAGAGTTGGGGGTAGGGGGAAGACTGTTGATCTCTCCACATGACACTCATTTCAACAATTGAGGGAGGGGGAAGCTCTGGATTTATCCACATGACACTCACTACAGCATATGAGGGTGGTAGAGGCTCTGGCTTTGTTCATATCATGATCATCACAACATTTAGGGAGGAGGAAGGCACTGGATTTGTTCAAAACACACCAAGTACAACAGCTGGAGAAAGGTGAATGCTAAGGCTCTGGCCATATGACACTCATCGCAATAGTTGGGGAGTGGGGAAGATCTGGATGAGAGCGTCTGGGTCTGTAAAGAAAAGTTAGATAGAGGGAGGACGTTGTTTCGTGCGTCAACGACGTAACGCCAGGAAAGAAACGAAGAACGGGAAATCAACTCATATACACACAGACACACACACAAACACACACACACACATATATATATATATATATATATATATATATATATATATATATATATATATATATATATATATATATATATATATATCTGTTATTTTGCTATGTCCCTGTCTCCCGCGTTAGCGAGGTAGCGCAAGGAAACACGAAAGAATGGCCCAACCCACCCACATACACAGTATATACATACACGTCCACACACGCAAATATACATACCTATACATCTCAATGTACACATATCTATACACACACAGACATATATATACATACACATGTACATAATTCATACTGTCTGCCTTTGTTCATTCCCATCGCCACCTCGCCACACATAAAATAACAACCCCCTCCCCACCTCATGTGTGCGAGGTAGCGCTAGGAAAAGACAACTAAGGCCCCATTCGTTCACACTCAGTCTCTAGCTGTCTTGTAATAATGCACCGAAACCACATCTCCCTTTCCACATCCAGGCGCCACACAACTTTCCATGGTTTACCCCAGACGCTTCGCATGCCCTGGTTCAATCCATTGACAGCACGTCGACCCCGGTATACTACATCGTTCCGATTCACTCTATTCCTTGCACGCCTTTCACCCTCGTGAATGTTCAGGCCCCGATCACTCAAAATCTTTTTCACTCCATCTTTCCATCTCCAATTTGGTCTCCCACTTCTCGTTCCCTCCACCTCCTACACATATCCTCTTGGTCAATCTTTCCTCATTCATTCTCTCCATGTGACCAAACCATTTCAAAACACCCGCTTCGGCTCTCTCAACCACGCTCTGTTTATTTCCACACATCTCTCTTACACTTACGTTACTTACTCGATCAAACCTCCTCACACCACATATTGCCCTCAAACATCTCATTTCCAGCACATCCACCCTCCTGCGCACAACTTTATCCATAGCCCACGCCTCGCAGCCATACAACATTCTTGGAACCACTATTCCTTCAAACATTCCCATTTTTGATTTCCGAAATGATGTTCTCGACTTCCAAACATTCTTCAAGGCTAGCAGAAGTTTCACCCCCTCCCCCACCCTATGATCCACTTCCGCTTCCATGGTTCCATCCGCTGCCAGATCCACTCCCAGATATCTAAAACACTTTACTTCCTCCAGTTTTTCTCCATTCAAACTTACCTCCCAATTGACTTGACCCTCAACCCTACTGTACCTAATAACCTTGCTCTTATTCACATTTACTCTTAACTTTCTTCTTTCACACACTTTACAAACTCAGTCACCAGCTTATGCAGTTTCTCAAATGAATCAGCCAGCAGCGCTGTATCATCAGCGAACAACGACTGACTCACTTCCCAAGCTCTCTCATCCAAACAGATCGCATACTTGCCCCTCTTTCCAAACTCTTGCATTCACCTCCCTAACAACTCCATCCATAAACAAATTAAGCAACCACGGAGACATCTCACACCCCTGCCGCAAACCTACATTCACTGAGAACCAATCACTTTCCTCTCTTCCTACACTTACACATGCTTTTCATCCTCGATAAAAACTTTTCACTGCTTCTAAAAACTTGCATCCCACACCATATATTCTTAATACCTTCCACAGAGCATCTCTATCAACTCTATCATATGCCTTCTCCAGATCCATAAATGCTACATACAAATCATTTGCTTTTCTAAGTATTTGTCACATATATTCTTTTGGATGGGGTTGTTAGGGAGGTGAATGCAAGAGTTTTGGAAAGAGGGGCAAGTTTGAAGTCTGTTGTGGATGAGAGAGCTTGGGAAGTGAGTCAGTTGTTGTTCGCTGATGATACAGCGCTGGTGGCTGATTCATGTGAGAAACTGCATAAGCTGGTGACTGAGTTTGGTAAAGTGTGTGAAAGAAGAAAGTTAAGAGTAAATGTGAATAAGAGCAAGGTTATTAGGTACAGTAGGGTTGAGGGTCAAGTCAATTGGGAGGTAAGTTTGAATGGAGAAAAACTGGAGGAAGTAAAGTGTTTTAGATATCTGGGAGTGGATCTGGCAGCGGATGGAACCATGGAAGCGGAAGTGGATCATACGGTGGGGGAGGGGGCAAAAATCCTGATAGCCTTGAAGAATGTGTGGAAGTCGAGAACATTATCTCGGAAAGCAAAAAGGGGTATGTTTGAAGGAATAGTGGTTCCAACAATGTTGTATGGTTGCGAGGCGTGGGCTATGGATAGAGTTATGCGCAGGAGGGTGGAGGTGCTGGAAATGAGATGTCTGAGGACAATGTGTGGTGTGAGGTGGTTTGATCGAGTAAGTAACGTAAGGGTAAGAGAGATGTGTGGAAATAAAAAGAGCGTGGTTGAGAGAGCAGAAGAGGGTGTTTTGAAATGGTTTGGGCACATGGAGAGAATGAGTGAGGAAAGATTGACCAAGAGGATATATTTGTCGGAGGTGGAGGGAACGAGAAGTGGGACGCCAAATTGAAGGTGGAAAGATGGAGTGAAAAAGATTTTGTGTGATTGGGGCCTGAACATGCAGGAGGGTGAAAGGCGGGCAAGGAATAGAGTGAATTGGATCGATGTGGTATACCGGGGTTGACGTGCTGTCAGTGGATTGAATCAGGGCATGTGAAGCGTCTGGGGTGAACCATGGAATGCTGTGTAGTTATGTATATTTGCGTGTGTGGACGTGTATGTATATACATATGTATGGGGGTGGGTTGGGCCATTTCTTTCGTCTGTTTCCTTGCGCTACCTCACAAACGCGGGAGACAGCGACAAAGCAAAAAAAAGAAAAAAAAAATTCTTCAAGGCAAACACCTGATCCACACATCCTCTACCACTTCTGAAACCACACTGCTCTTCCCCAATCTGATTCTCTGTAGATGCCTTCACCCTCTCAATCAATACCCGCCCATATAATTTACCCGGAATACTCAACTAACTTATACCTCTGTAATTTGAGCACTCACTCTTATCCCCTTTCCCTTTGTACAATGGCACTATGCAAGCATTCTGCCAATCCTCAGGCACCTCACCATGAATCATACATACATTAAATAACCTTACCAACCAGTCAATAATACAGTCATCCCCTTTTTTAATAAATTCCACTGCAATACCATCCAAAGCTGCTGCCTTGCCGGCTTTCATCTTCCGCAAAGCTTTTACTACCTCTTCTCTGTTTACCAAATCATTTCCCTAACCCACTCATTTTGCACACCACCTCGATCAAAACACCCTATATCTTCCACTCTATCATCAAACACATTCAACAAACCTTCAAAATACTCACTCCATCTCCTTCTCACATCACCACTACTTGTTATCACCTCCCCATTAGCCCCCTTCACTGAAGTTCCCATTTTCTCCCTTGTTTTACGCACTTAATTACCGCCTTTCAAAACATATTTTTATTCTCCCTAAAATTTAATGATTATCTCCCGCCGCAACTCTCATCTGCCCTCTTTTTCACCTCCTGCACTTTTCTCTTGACCTCCTGCCACTTTTTTTTATACATCTCCCACTCATTTGCATTTTTCCCTGCAAAAATCGTCCAAATGACTCTCTCTTCTCTTTCACTAATAATCTTTCTTCTTCATCCCACCACTCACTACCCTTTCTATTGAGCCCACCTCCCACGCTTCTCATGCCACAAGCATCTTTTGCGCAAACCATCACTGATTCTCTAAATACATCCCATTCCTCCACCACTCCCCTTACCTCCTTTGTTCTCACCTTTTTCCATTCTGTACTCAGTCTCTCCTGGTACTTCCTCACACAAGTCTCCTTCCCAAGCTCACTTGCTCTCACTTCTGAAAACCCCTACAAGTCTTCACCTTCGCCCCCACAAGATAATGATCAGACATCCCTCCAGTTGCACCTCTCAGCACATTAACATCCAAAAGTCTCTCTTTCACGCGCCTATCAATTAGCACGTAATCCATTAACGTTCTCTGGCCATCTCTCCTACTTACATACTTATACTTATGTATATCTCGCTTTATAAACCAGGTATTCCCAATCACCAGTCCTTTTTCAGCACATAAATCTAAACGCTCTTCACCATTTCCATTTACAACACTGAACACCCCATGTATACCAATTATTCCCTCAACTGCAACATTGCTAACATTTGCATTCAAATCACCCATTACTATAACCCGGTCTTGTGCATCAAAACCACTCACACACTCATTCAGCTGCTCCCAAAACACTTGCCTCTCATGATGCCCAGGTGCATATGCACGAATAATCACCCATCTCTCTCCATCAACTTTCAGTTTTACTCATATCAATCTAGAATTTACTTTCTTACACTCTGTCACATACTCCGACAACTCCTGTTTCAGGAGTAGTGCTACTCCTTCCCTTGCTCTTGTCCTCTCACTAACCCCTGACTTTACTCCCAAGATATTCCCAAACCACTCTTCACTCTTTCAGTCAGAGCCAAAAATCCAGGTTTCTTTCCTCAAACATACTACATATCTCTCCTTTTTTCTCATCTTGGTTACATCCATACACATTTAGGCACCCCAATCTGAGCCTTCGAGGAGGATGAGCACTCCCCGCGTGACTCCTTCTGTTTCCCCTTTTAGAAAGTCAAAATACAAGGAAGGGAGGGTTACTGGCCCCCCACTCCCGTACCCTTTTGTCGCCCGCGTTTGCGAGGCAGCGCAAGGAAACAGACGAAAGAAACGGCTCAACCCACCCCCATACACATGCATATACATACACGTCCACACACGCAAATATACATACCTATACATCTCAATGTACACATATCTATACACACACAGACACATACATTGATACACATGCACACAATTCACGCTGTCTGCCTTTATTCATTTCCATCGCCACCTCGCCACACATGGTTTAACATCCCCCTCCCTCATCATGTGTGCGAGGAAGCGCTGGAAAAAGACAACTAAGGCCCCATTCGTTCACAATCAGTCTCTATCTGTCATGCAATAATACCCGAAACCACAGCTCCCTTTCTATATCCAGGCCCCACAGAACTTTCCATGGTTTACCCCAGACGCTTCATATGCCCTGATTTAATCCATTCACAGCACGTCGACCCCGGTATACCACATCGATCCAATTGACTCTATTTCTTGCACGCCTTTCACCCTCCTGAATGTTCAGGCCCCGATCACTCAAAATCTTTTTTGCTCCATCTTTCCACCTCAAATTTCTTCTCTCAATTCTCCCCGTTCCCTCCACCTCCGACACACATATATCCTCTTGGTCAATCTTTCCTCACTCATTCTCTCTATGTGCCCAAACCATTTAAAAACACCCTCTTCTGCTCTCTCAACCACACTCTTTTTATTTCCACACATCTCTCTTACTCTTACATTACCTACTCGATCAAACCACCTCACACCACATATTGTCCTCAAACATCTCATTTCCAGCACATCCATCCTCCTGCGCACAACTCTATCCATAGCCCACGCCTCGCAACCATACAACATTGTTGGAACAACTATTCCTTCAAACTTAGCCATTTTTGCTTTCGGAGATAATGTTCTCGACTTCCACACATTCTGCAAGGCTCCTATGATTTTCGCCCCCTCCCCCACCCTATGATTCACTTCCGTTTCCATAGTTCCATCCGCTGCCAAATCCACTTCCAGATATCTAAAACACTTTACTTCCTCCAGTTTTTCTCCATTTAAACTTACCTCCCAATTGACTTGACCCTCAACCCTACTGTACCTAATAACCTTGCTCTTATTCACATTTACTCTTAACTTTCTTCTTTCACACACTTTACCAAACTCAGCCATCAGCTTCTGCAGTTTCTCACATGAATCAGCCACCAGCGCTGTATCATCAGCGAACAACAACTGACTCATTTCCCTAGCTCTCTCATCCACAACAGACTTCATACTTGTCCCTCTTTCCAAAACTCTTGTATTCACCTGGCTAACAGCCCCATCCATAAACAAATTAAACAGCCATGGAGACATCACACACCCCTGCCTCAAACCTACATTCACTGAGAACCAATCACTTTCCTCTCTTCCTACACGTGCACATGCCTTACATCCTCGATAAAAACTTTTCACTGCTTCTAACAACTTGCCTCCCACAACACATATTCTTAGCACCTTCCACAGAGCATCTCTATCAACTCTATCATATGCCTTCTCCAGATCCATAAATGCTACATACAAATCCATTTGCTTTTCTAAGTATTTCTCACATACATTCTTCAAAGCAAACACCTGATCCACACATCCTCTACCACTTCTGAAACCACACTGCTCTTCCCCAATCTGATGCTCTGTACATGCCTTCCCCCTCTCAATCAATACCCTCCCATATCCTTTACCAGGAATACTCATCAAACTTATACCTCTGTAATTTGAGCACTCACTCTTATCCCCTTTCCCTTTGTACAATGGCATTATGCAAGCATTCCGCCAATCCTCAGGCACCTCACCATGAATCATACATACATTAAATAACTTTACCAATCAGTCAACAATACAGTCATCCCTTTCTTTAATAAATTCCACTGCAATACCATCCAAACCTGCTGCCTTGCTGGCCTTATCTTCCGCAAAGCTTTTACTACCTCTTCTCTGTTTACCAAATCATTTTCCCTAACCCTCTCACTTTGCACACCACCTCGACCAAAACACCCTATATCTGCCACTCTATCATCAAACACATTCAACAACCCTGCCAAATACTCCCTCCATCTCCTTCTCACATCACCACTACTTGTTATCACCTCCCCATTAGCCCCCTTCACTGAAGTTCCAATTTGCTCCCTAGTCTTGATGGAGAGAGATGGTTGATTATATGTGCATATGCACCTGGGCACGAGAAGAAAGATCATGAGAGGCAAGTGTTTTTTGAGCAGCTGAATGAGTGGGTTAGTGGTTTTCATGCACAAGACCGGGTTATAGTAATGGGTGATTTGAATGTAAAGGTGATTAATGTGGCAGTTGAGGGAATAATTGGTATACATGGGGTGTTCAGTGTTGTAAATGGAAATGGTGAAGAGCTTGTAGATTTATGTGCTGAAAAAGGACTGATGATTGGGAATACCTGGTTTAAAAAGCGAGATATACATAAGTATACGTATGTAAGTAGGAGAGATGGCCAGAGAGCGTTATTGGATTACGTGTTAATTGACAGGCGCGCGAAAGAGAGACTTTTGGATGTTAATGTGTTGAGAGGTGCAACTGGAGGGATGTCTGATCATTATCTTGTGGAAACGAAGGTGAAGATTTGTAGAGGTTTTCAGAAAAGAAGTGAGAATGTTGTGGTGAAGAGGGTGGTGAGAGTAAGTGAGTTTGAGAAGGAGACTTTCGTGAGGAAGTACCAGGAGAGACTGAGTTCAGAATGGAAAAAGGTGATAACAAAGAAGGTAAGAGAGTGGGGGAGGAATGGTATGTATTTAGGGAAGCAGTGATGGCTTGCGCAAAAGATGCTTGTGGCATGAGAAGCGTGGGAGGTGGGTTGATTAGAAAGGGTAGTGAGTGGTGGGATGAAGAAGTAAGATTATTAGTGAAAGAGAAGAGAGAGGCATTTGTACGGTTTTTGCAGGGAAAAAATGCAAATGAGTGGGAGATGTATAAAAGAAAGAGACAGGAGGTCAAGAGAAAGGTGAAAGAGGTGAAAAGGAGGGCAAATGAGAGTTGTGATGAGAGAGTATCATTAAATTTTAGGGAGAATTTTCTTTTAAATTCCTGATTGAGATATTCTTTATAGTATTATTGTTGCTAAAGGCAACATTTGCATTGAAGAACTTAAGCAACATAGGAAGTAAAGTGAAATTATTATTAAAAGGGAGAACTAAAAGATTCTTGGTGTTAATGGGAGGTTTGGGCTCAACTCTATAAAATTATTTCTTTGCTAACTTAAGGATTTATTAATGAAAGCTCTAGGGTACTTTAACTTATATCCAATAGATTATATCTTCCTCAACTCATCATCAATAAACTCTGGACTGCAAATACGTAATGCCTTAAGGAACATAGATTGAAATGATGATAATCTAACTGTCATGTTGAGATGAGTAATAATGGATATATGAGCATACATTTAGCATACATTTAGTACCTTCCATCAAATTTACTGTAGAAAAGGAAAACAATGGTATGTTACCATTTTTAGATTTCATGATCCATAGGCAAGGAAACAAGTTTAAGTTTAGCATATACAGAAAACCCACCAATGTATGCTGTCTCCCGCGTTAGCGAGGTAGCGCAAGGAAACAGACGAAAGAATGGCCTAACCCACCTACATGCGCATGGATATACATACACGCCCACACACTTACATATACATACCTAAACATTTCAATGTATACAATTTATACGTACACAGACAAATACTTGTATACACATGCACACATTCATACTTACTGCCCTCAGTCATTCCCGTCGCCACCCCGGAACCAATGAAATGGCACCTCACTCTCCCCGCGCGCGAGGTAGAGCTAGGAAAAGACAGCAAAGGCCACATTCGTTCACAATCAGTCTCTAGCTGTCATGTGTAATGCACCGAATCCACAGCTCCCTTTCCACATCCAGGCCCCACAGAACTTTCAACGGTTTACCCAAGACGCTTCACATGCCCTGGTTCAATCCACTGACAGCACGTCGACCCCGATACACCACATCGTTCCAATTCCCTCTATTCCTTGCACGCCTTTCACCCTCCTGTATGTTCAGGCCCCGATCGCTCAAAATCTTTTTCACTCCATCCTTCTACCTCCAATTTCGTCTCCCACTTCTCCTCGTTCCCTCCACCTCTGATTCATATATCTTGTTTGTCAATCTTTCCTCGCTCATTCTCTCCATGTGACCAAACTATTTCAATACACCCTCGTCTGCATTCAAAACCACACTATTTCTATTTCCATACATCTCTCTTACCCTTTCTTTATATACTCGATCAAACCAACTCACACCACATTTGTTCTCAAACATCTCATTTCCAACACATCCACCCTCCTCCACACAACCCTATATATAGCCTACGCTTGTAATCAGATAACATTGTTTGAACAACTATTCCTTCAACTACACCCAATTTTGCTTTCCAAGATAATGTTCTCGACTTCCACACATTCTTTAACACTACCAGAACCCTCGCCTCCTCCCCCACCCTGTGACTCACTTCCGCTTCCATTGTTCGATCCGCTGCCAGATCCACTCCCAGATATCTAGAACGCTTCACTTCCTCCAGTTTTTCTCCATTTAAACTTACCTCCCAATTGACTAGTCACTCATAACTGCTGTACCTAATAACCTTGCTCTTATTCACATTTACTCTCAGCTTTCTTTTTTCACACACTTTACCAAACTCAGTCACCAGCTTCTGCAGTTTCTCACCCGAATCAGCCACCAGCACCGTATCATCAGCGAACAACAACTGACTCACTTCCCAAGCTCTCTCATCCACAACAGACTGCATACTTTCCCTGCTCTGCAAAACTCTTGAATTCGCCTCCCTAACAACCCCAACCATTAACAAACTAAACAAACATGGATACATCACGCACCCCTGCCGCAAACCGATATTCACTGAGAACCAATCACTTTCCTCTCTTCCTCCTCGTATTCATGCCTTACATCTTTGATAAAAAAATTTCACTGCTTCTGGCAACTTGCCTTCCACACCATATACTCTTAATACCTTCCACAGAGCATCTCTATCAATTCTATCATATGCCTTCTCATGATCCATCAATGCTACATACAAATCCATGTGTTTCTAAGTATTTCTCATATACATTCTTCAAAGTAAACACCTGATCCACACATCCTCTACCACTTCTGATACCACACTGCTCTTCCTAAATCTGATGCTCTGTACATGCCTTCACCCTCTCAATCAATACCCTCCCATATAGATTCCCAGGAATACCCATCAAACTTATACCTCTGTAATTTGAGCACTCACCTTTATCCCCTTTGCCTTTGAACAATGGCACTATGCATGCATTCTGCCAATCCTCAGGAACTTCATCATGAATCATACATACAATGAATATCCTCACTAACCAGCCAACAACACAGTCACCCCTTTTTTAATAAATTCCTTTGTAATACCATCCAAACCCGCCGCCTTGCCGGCTTTCATCTTCTGCAAAGCTTTCACTACCTCTTCTCTGTTTACCAAATCATTCTTCCTAATTCTCTCACTTCGCACACCACCTCGACCAACACACCCTATATCTGACACTATCATCTAACACATTCAACAGACCTTCAAAATACTCATTCCATCTCCTTTTCACATCACCATTACTTGTTTTTTACCTCCCCATTAGCCCCCTTCACCGATGTTCCCATTTGTTTTCTTGTCTTACGCACTTTATTTACCTCCTTCGAAAACAACTTTTTATTCTCCCTAAAGTTTAATGATACTCTCTCACCCTAACTCTCGTTTGCCCTGTTTTTTACCTCTTACACCTTTCTCTTGACCTCCAGCCTGTTCATTTTATACATCTCCCACTCATTTGCACTATTTCCCTGCAAAAATTTTCAGAATGCTTCTCTCTTCTCTTTCACTAATTATCTTAGTTCTTCATCCCACCACTCACTACCCTTTCTAATCTGCAGACCTCCCACGTTTCACATGCCACAAGCATCTTTTGCGCAAGCAATCACTGCTTCCCTAAATACATCCCATTCCTCCCCCACTACCCTTATGTTCTTTTGTTCTCACCTTTTTCCATTCTGCACTCAGTCTCTCCCGGTACTTCCTCACACAAGTCTCCTTCCCAGGCTCACTTACTCTCACCACTCAGCGCATTAACTTCCAAAATCAAATAACGCTCTCTGGCCATCTCTTCTATTTACATACGTATACTTATGTATATCTCTCTTTTTGAACCATACTTGTTGCCTTCATTCATTCTTGTCGTTACAACACCCT
The DNA here is from genome assembly GCF_036320965.1 of Panulirus ornatus. NCBI lineage: Eukaryota > Metazoa > Arthropoda > Malacostraca > Decapoda > Palinuridae > Panulirus > Panulirus ornatus. Next base: position 46,123,619 of record NC_092224.1, read on the forward strand.
GCGGGAAACAGCATTGCTACCCCCAGCTTCAGTGAGGTACCGCCAAGAAAACAGACAAAAGGAACACATTTGATCACACTCGGTCTCTAGTAGTCATGTGTAATGTACCAAAACCACAACTCCCTTTCCGGTTCCACGGCCCACAAAACTTTTCATGGATTACCCCAGATGCTTCACATGCCCTGGTTCAGTCCACTGACAGCACGTCGACACCGGTATAGCACATCCTTCGAATTCCCTCAATACCTTGCACGCCTGTCACCCTCCCGTACTTTCAGGCCTCGATCACTCAAAATCATTTTCACTCCATCTTTCCACCTCCAATCTAGTCTCCCGCTTCTCCTTGTTCCCTCTACCTCTGACAAATACATCCTCTTTGTCAACTTTTCCTCATTCATTCTCTCCATCTGTCCAAACCATTTCAACACACCCTCTTCTGCTCTCTCAACCACACTCTTTTCATTTCCACACATGTCTCTTACCCTTTCGTTACTTACTCGATCAAACTACCTCACACGACACATTGTCCTAAAACATTTCGTTTCCAAAACATCCTTCCTCCTCCGTATAACCCTATCCATACCACATGGCTCGCAACCATATAACACTGATGGTGCTACTTTTCCTTTAAACATAACCATTTTTGCTCTCCGAGATAACGTTCTCACCTTCCACACATTCTTCATCGCTTCCAGAACCTTTACCCTCTCCCGCACCCTCCAACTCACTGCCTCTTCCACGGTTCCATCTGCTGCTACGTCTACTCCCAGATATCTAAAACACTTCACTTCCTCCAATTTTTCTCCATTCAAAATTACATTCCAATTAACTTGTCCCGCAACCCTAATGAACCTAATAGCCATGCTCATATTCACATTTACTCTCAACTTCCTTCTTTCACACGCTTTTACAAGCTCAGTCACCAGCGTCTGCAATTTCTCATATGAATCAGTCGCCAGAGTTGTATCGTCAGCGAACAACTAACTCACTTCCAGGCCCTTTCATCGCCAAGAGACTGCATACTCACCCCTCTCTCCATAACTCTTGCACCTCCCTTACCTCCATAAACAAATAAAACATCACACATCCCTACTGCAGACCGACATTCACTTGGAACCCATCACTCTCCTCTCTTCCTGCTCGTACACATGCCGCACATCCTTGTTAAAACTTTTGACTGCTTCTAGCAGCTTACCTCCCTCCACATATTCTTAAACCTTCCACAAAGCATCTCTATTAAACCTATCATACCCCTTCTCCAGAGCCATTAATGCTACATGAAGATCTATCTGTCTTTCTAAGTATTTCTCACATACATTTTTTAAAGCAGATACTTGATCCACACATCCTCTACCACTTCGGAAGCCACACTGATCTTCCCCAATCTAATGATCTGTACATTTCTTCACCCTCTCAATCAATACCCTACAGTATAATTTCCCAGGAATACTCAACAAACTTATGTCTCTGTAGTTTGAAAACTCATCTCTATCCCCTTTGACTTTGTATAATGGCACTATGCATGCATTCCGCCAATCCTCAGGCACTTCACCATGGTCCATACATACAATGAATATCCTTACCAACAAATCAACAACATAATCACCCCCTTTATTGATAGATTCCACTGCAATACCATCCAAATCTGCCGTCTTGCCGGATTTCATCTGCCGCAAAACTTTCACTACCTCTTCTGTCTTTACCAAACCATTCTCCCTGACCTTGTCACTTACCACACTACCCCGACCAAAACACCCTATGTCTGCCACTCTATCATCAAACATATTCAACGAACCTTCAAATACTCACTTCATCTCCTTCTCACTACATCACTACCTTAACACTTATCCCCTTCACCAATGTTTCCATCTGTTCTCTTGTCATACGTAGGTTATTTACCTTCTTTCAAAAACATTTTTTTATTCTCCCTAAAATTTAGTTATAGTCTCTCACCCCAACTCTCATTTAACCTCTTTTTCAGCCTCTGCACCTTTCTCTTGACCTCCCGCCGCTTTCTTTTACACATTTCCCAGTCATTTGCGCTACTTCTCTGCAAGTATCGTAAAAACGAATCTCTTTTCTCTTTCACAAACAACCTTATTTCTTCATTCCACTACTCACTACTATTTCTAATCTGCCCATCTCCCAGCTTTCTAATGTTACATGCATTTTTTGCGCAAACCATCACTGTTTCCCTAAACACATCCAATTCCTCAACGACTCCCCTTTGGTCATTTGTCTCACCTTTGGCCATTCTAAACTCAATTTCTCCTGGTAATTCCTCACACAACTCTCCTTTCAAAGCTGACATACTCTTACCACTCTCATCTCCTTAACATTCTTTCTTCTTTTTTGAAAACCTCAATGAATCTTCACCTTCTCCTCCACAAGATAGTCATCAGATATCCATCCAACTTCCGCTCTCAGCACATTAGCATCCAAAAGTCTCTTTTATACGTCTATCAGTTAAGACGTAAAACAATATTGCCCTTTTGCCACCTGTTCTAAACACGTAAGTATACTTAAGTATATCTCTCTTTTTAAACCAGATATTCCCGATCACAAGTCTTTTCTCAGCAGACAAATCCACGAGGTCTTCAACATTTCCATCTACAACACTGAACACTTTATGTACACCAATTATACCCTCAACTGCCACATAATTCACCTTTGAATTCAAATCACCGATCAAGATAAACCAGTCTAGAGCATCAAATTTGCTAACACACTCACTCACCTACCCCCAAAAAGTTTGCCACTCATGATCTTTCTTCTCATAACCAGGTGCATAGGCACCAATAATAACCCACCTTTCTCCATCCACTTTCAATTTTACACATATCAATAGAGAGTTTACTTCCTTACACTATCACCAACCCCTGACTTTATTCCAAAGACATTCCCAAACAACTCTTCCCCTTTAACCTTGAGCTTCGTTTCACTCAGAGCCAAAACATCCATGTTCCTTTCATCAAACATACTACGTATCACATCACACACACACACACACACATATATATATATATATATATATATATATATATATATATATATATATATATATATATATATATATATATATATATATATATATTATATTATTTTTTTTCTTATACTTTGTCGCTGTCTCCCGCGTTTGCGAGGTAGCGCAAGGAAACAGACGAAAGAAATGGCCCAAACCTCCCCCATACACATGTATATACATACGTCCACACACGCAAATATACATACCTACACAGCTTTCCATGGTTTACCCCAGACGCTTCACATGCCTTGATTCAATCCACTGACAGCACGTCAACCCCGGTATACCACATCGCTCCAATTCACTCTATTCCTTGCCCTCCTTTCACCCTCCTGCATGTTCAGGCCCCGATCACACAAAATCTTTTTCACTCCATCTTTCCACCTCCAATTTGGTCTCCCTCTTCTCCTCGTTCCTTCCACCTCCGACACATATATCCTCTTGGTCAATCTTTCCTCACTCATTCTCTCCATGTGCCCAAACCACTTCAAAACACCCTCTTCTGCTCTCTCAACCAAGCTCTTTTTATTTCCACACATCTCTCTTACCCTTACCTTACTCACTCGATCAAACCACCTCACACCACACATTGTCCTCAAACATCTCATTTCCAGCACATCCATCCTCCTGCGCACAACTCTATCTATAGCCCACGCCTCGTAACCATACAACATTGTTGGAACCACTATTCCTTCAAACATACCCATTTTTGCTTTCCGAGATAATGTTCTCGACTTCCACACATTCTTCAAGGCCCCCAGAATTTTCGCCCCCTCCCCCACCCTATGATCCACTTCCGCTTCCATGGTTCCATCCGCTGCCAGATCCACTCCCAGATATCTAAAACACTTCACTTCCTCCAGTTTTTCTCCATTCAAACTCACCTCCCAATTGACTTGACCCTCAACCCTACTGTACCTAATAACCTTGCTCTTATTCACATTTACTCTTAACTTTCTTCTTCCACACACTTTACCAAACTCAGTCACCAGCTTCTGCAGTTTCTCACATGAATCAGCCACCAGCGCTGTATCATCAGCGAACAACAACTGACTCACTTCCCAAGCTCTCTCATCCCCAACAGACTTCATACTTGCCCCTCTTTCCAAAACTCTTGCATTTACCTCCCTAACAACCCCATCCATAAACAAATTAAACAACCATGGAGACATCACACACCCCTGCCGCAAACCTACATTCACTGAGAACCAATCACTTTCCTCTCTTCCTACACGTACACATGCCTTACATCCTCGATAAAAACTTTTCACTGCTTCTAACAACTTTCCTCCCACACCATATATTCTTAATACCTTCCACAGAGCATCTCTATCAACTCTATCATATGCCTTCTCCAGATTCATAAAGGCTACATACAAATCCATTTGCTTTTCTAAGTATTTCTCACATACATTCTTCAAAGCAAACACCTGATCCACACATCCTCTACCACTTCTGAAACCACACTGCTCTTCCCCAATCTGATGCTCTGTACATGCCTTCACCCTCTCAATCAATACCCTCCCATATAATTTACCAGGAATACTCAACAAACTTATACCTCTGTAATTTGAGCACTCACTCTTATCCCCTTTGCCTTTGTACAATGGCACTATGCACGCATTCCGCCAATCCTCAGGCACCTCACCATGAGTCATACATACATTAAATAACCTTACCAACCAGTCAACAATACAGTCACCCCCTTTTTTAATAAATTCCACTGCAATACCATCCAAACCTACTGCCTTGCCGGCTTTCATCTTCCGCAAAGCTTTTACTACCTCTTCTCTGTTTACCAAATCATTTTCCCTAACCCTCTCACTTTGCACACCACCCCGACCAAAACACCCTATATCTGCCACTCTATCATCAAACACATTCAACAAACCTTCAAAATACTCACTCCATCTCCTTCTCACATCACCACTACTTGTTATCACCTCCCCATTTGCGCCCTTCACTGAAGTTCCCATTTGCTCCCTTGTCTTACGCACTTTATTTACCTCCTTCCAGAACATCTTTTTATTCTCCCTAAAATTTAATGATACTCTCTCACCCCAACTCTCATTTGCTCTCTTTTTCACCTCTTGCACCTTTCTCTTGACCTCCTGTTTCTTTCTTTTATACATCTCCCACTCATTTGCATTTTTTCCCTGCAAAAATCGTTCAAATGCCTCTCTCTTCCCTTTCACTAATAATCTTACTTCTTCATCCCACCACTCACTACCTTTTCTAATCAACCCACATCCCACGCTTCTCATGCTACAAGCATCTTTTGCGCAAGCCATCACTGCTTCCCTAAATACATCCCATTCCTCCCCGACTCCCCTTACCTCCTTTGTTCTCACCTTTTTCCATTCTGTACTCAGTCTCTCCTGGTACTTCCTCATACAAGTCTCCTTCCCAAGCTCACTTACTCTCACCACTCTCTTCACCCCAACATTCTTTCTTCTTTTCTGGGTGAAGCTCAAGGGCGTAGGGGAAGAGTGGTTTGGGAATATCGTGGGAGTAAAGTCAGGGGTTAGTGAGAGGACAAGAGCAAAGGAAGGTGTGGCACTACTCCTGAAACAGGAGTGGTGGGATTATGTGATCGAGTGTAAGAAAGTAAAGTATAGATTGATATGGGTAAAATGGGTGAATATTGGTGCATATACACCTGGGCATGAGAAGAAATATGAGAGGCAAGTGTTTTGGGAGCAGATAAATCAGTGTGTTAGTGGTTTTGATACACGAGACCGGGTTATCGTGATAGGTGATTTGAATGCAAAGGTGATGTATGTGGCAGTTGAGGGAATAATTGGTATACATGGGTATTCAGTGTTATAGATGGAAATGGTGAAGAGCTTGTAGATTTATGTGCTGAGAAAGGACCGGTGATTGGGAATACCTGGTTTAAAAAGGGAGATATACATAAGTATATGTATGTAGGTAGGAGAGAGGGCCAGAGAGCGTCATTGGATTACATGTTACTTGACAGGCGCGCAAAAGAGAGACTTTTGGATGTTAGTGTGCTGAGAGGTGCAACTGGAGGGATGTCTCATCATTATCTTGTGGAGGCGAAGGTGAAGATTTGCACAGGTTTCCAGAAAAAAAGAGAGAATGTTGGGTGAAGAGAGTGGTGAGAGTAAATGACCTTGGGAAACACACTTGTGTGAGGAGGTACCAGGAGACTGAGTACAGAATGTAAAAAGGAGAGAACAAAGGAGGTAAGTGGAGTAGTGGGAGAAATGGGATGTATTTAGGGAAGCAGTGATGGCTTGCGCAAAGCATGCTTGTGGCATGAGAATCGTGGGAGGTGGGTTGATTAGAAAGGGTGGTAATTGGTGGAATGAAGAAGTAAGATTATTAGTGAAAAAGAGGAGAGAGGTATTTGGACAATTTTTGCAGGGAAATAATGCAAATGAGTGGGAGATGTATAAAAGAAAGAGGCAGAAGGTCAAGAGAAAGGTGCAAGAGGTGAAAAAGAGAGATAATGAGAGTTGGGGTGAGAGAGTATCATTAAATTTTAAGGAGAATAAAATGATATTTTGGAAGGAGGTAAATAAAGTGCGTAAGACAAGGAAATAAATGGGAACTTCTGAGAAGGGGGCTAATGTTGAGTTGATAACAAGTAGTGGTGATGTGAGAAGGAGATGGAGTGAGAATTTTGAAGGTTTGTTAAATGTGTTTGATGATAGAGTGGCAGATATAGGGTGTTTTGGTCGAGGTGGTGTGCAAATTGAGAGGGATAGGGAGGATGATTTGGTAAACAGAGAAGAGGTAGTAAAAGCTTTGCGGAAGATGAAAGCCGGCAAGGCACCGGGTGTGGATGGCATTGCACTGGAATCTATTAAAAAAGAAGGTGAATGTATTTTCATTGATTGGTAAGGTTATTTAATGTATGTATGATTCATGGTGACTTGTCTGAGGATTGGTGGAATGCTTGCATGGTGCCATTGTACAAAGGCAAATGGGACAAAGGTGAGTGCTCAAATTACAGATGTATAAGTTTGTTGAGTATTTCTGGGAAACTATATGGGAGGGTATTGATTGAGAGGGTGAAGATATGTACAGAACATCAGATTGGGGAAGAGCAGTGTGGCTTCAAAAGTTGTAGAGGATGTGTGGATCAGGTGTTTGATTTAAAGAATGTATGTGAGAAATACTTAGAACAGCAAAAGGATTTGTATGTAGCATTTATGGATCTGGAGAAGGCATATGATAGAGTTGATAGATATACTCTGTGGAAGGTACTAAGAATATATGGTGTGGGAGGCAAGTTGTTAGAAGCAGTGAAAAGTTTTCATCGATGATGTAAGGCATATGTACGTGTAGGAAGAGAGAAAAGTGATTGGTTCTCAGTGAATGTATGTTTGCGGTAGGGGTGTGATGTTTCCATGGTTGTTTAATTTGTTTATGGATGTGGTTGTTAGGGAAGTGAATGCAAGGGTTTTGGAAAGAGAGGGAAGTATGCAGTCTGTTGTCGAAGAGAGGGCTTGGGAAGTGAATCAATTGTTGTCCGCTGATGATACAGCGCTGGTGGCTGATTCATCTGAGAAACTGCAGAAGCTGGTGACTGAGTTTGGTAAAGTGTGTGAAAGAAGAAAGTTGAGAGAAAATGTGAATAAGAGCAAGGTAATTAGGTTCAGTAGGGTTGAGGGTCAAGTCAATTGGGAGGTAAGTTTGAATGGAGAAAAATTGGAGGAAGTGAAGTGTTTTAGATATCTGGGAGTGGATTCGGCAGATGATGGAACCGTGGAAGCGGAAGTGAATCATATAGTGGGGGAGGGGGCGAAAATTCTGGGAGCCTTGAAGAATGTGTGGAAGTCGAAACATTACCTCGTAAAGCAAAAATGGGTATGTTTGAAGGAATAGTGGTTCCAATAATATTGTATGGTTGCGAGACGTGGGCTATGGATAGAGTTGTGCGCAGGGGGGTGGATGTGCTGAAAATGAGATGTTTGAGGACAATATGTGGTGTGAGGTGGTTTGATCGAGTAAGTAATAATAGGGTAAGAGAGATAAGTGGTAATAAAAAGAGTGTGGTTGAGAGAGCAGAAGAGGGTGTTTTGAAATGGTTTGGTCACATAGAGAGAATGAGTGAGGAAAGATTGACCAAGAGGATATATGTGTCGGAGTTGGAGGGAACGAGGAGAAGCATATTTGCGCGTGTGGACGTGTATGTATATACATGTGTATTCGGGTGAGTTGGGCCATTTCTTTCGTCTGTTTCCTTGCGCTACCTCCCAAACGAGACAGCGACAAAACAAAATAAATAAATATAATGTATATATATATATATATATATATATATATATATATATATATATATATATATATATATATATTGGAAAGGATCACAATTTTGCGCGTGATCAATATATTCCTATGAGTCCACGAGGAAAATGAAACACGAAAAGTTCCCAAATGCACTTTCGTGTAATAATCACATCATCAGTGGAGACACAAAAGAGAAATATAACATCAGTTGATATACACCGAAGAGACGAAGGTAGTCCGCCATTTGGTAAACATGTTTACCAAATGTCGTCCTAGCCTAATCTCTTAAATGTATATCAACTAACTATTATATTCCCCGTGGACTCATAGGAATATCTTGATCACGCCCAAAATTGTGATCCTTTCCAATATATATATATATACATATATATATATATATATATATATATATATATTTATATATATATATATATATATATATATATATATATATATATATATATATATATATATATATATATATATATATATATATATATATATATATATATGTACATATATATTATTTTTATTTTATTTTGCTTTGTTGCTGTCTCCTACGTTTGCGAGGTAGCGCAAGGAAACAGACGAAAGATATGGCACAACCCATCCCCATACACAATTTACTCACACACACGCCCACACACGCAAATATACATACCTATACATCTCATTGTACACATATATATACACACACAGACACATACATATATACCCATGCACACAATTCACACTGCCTGCCCCTATTCATTCACATCGCCACCTCGCCACACATGGAATACCATCCCCCTCCCCCCTCATGTGTGCGAGGTAGCACTAGGAAAAGACAACAAAGGCCCCATTCGTTCACACTCAGTCTCCAGTTATCACGCAATAATGCCCGAAACCACAGCTCCCTTTCCACATCCAGGCCCCACACAACTTTCCATGGTTTACCCCAGACGCTTCACATGCCCTGATTCAATCCACTGACAGCACGTCAACCCCGGTATACCACATCGATCCAATTCACTCTATTCCTTGCCCTCCTTTCATCCTCCTGCATATTCCGGCCCCGATCACACAAAATCTTTTTCAATCCATCTTTCCACCTCCAATTTGGTCTCCCACTTCTCCTCGTTCCCTCCACCTCCGACACATATATCCTCTTGGTCAATCTTTCCTCACTCATTCTCTCCAAGTGCCCAAACCATTTCAAAACACTCTCTTCTGCTCTCTCAACCACGCTCTTTTTCTTTCCAAACATCTCTCTTACCCTTACATTACTTACTCGATCAAACCACCTCACACCACACATTGTCCTCAAACATCTCATTTCCAGCACATCCACCCTCCTGCGCACAACTCTATCCATAGCCCACTAATGGCAACCATACAACATTATTGGAACCACTATTCCTTCAAACATACCCATTTTTGCTTTCCGAGATAATGTTCTCGACTTCCTCATATTCTTCAAGGCTCCCAGGATTTTCGCCCCCTCCCCCACCCTATGATTCACTTCCGCTTCCATGGTTCCATCCGCTGCCAGATCCACTCCCAGATATCTAAAACACTTTACTTCCTCCAGTTTTTCTCCATTCAAATTTACCTCCCAATTGACTTGACCCTCAACCCTACTGTACCTAATAACCTTCACTTATTCACATTTACTCTCAACTTTCTTTTTTCACACACTTTACCAAACTCAGTCACCAGCTTCTGCAGTTTCTCACATGAATCAGCCACCAGCGCTGTATCATCAGCGAACAACAACCGGCTCACTTCCCAAGCTCTCTCATCCCCAACAGACTACATACTTGCCCCTCTATCCAAAACTCTTGAATTCACCTCCCTAACAACCCCATCCATAAACAAATATATATATATATATATATATATAAATATATGTATATATTTTTTTTTTCATACTATTCGCCATTTCCCGCGATAGCGAGGTAGCGTTAAGAACAGAGGGCTGGGCCTTTTTTGGAATATCCTCACCTGGACCCCTCTGTTCCTTCTTTTGGAAAATTAAAAAAAAAAAAAAAGAAAAAAGAGGGGAGGATTTCCAGCCCCCCGCTCCCTCCCCTTTTAGTCGCCTTCTACGACACGCAGGGAATACGTGGGATGTATTCTTAATCCCCTATCCCCAGGGATATATATATATATATATATATATATATATATATATATATATATATATATATATATATATATATATATATATATATATATATATATATATATATATATATATATACATATATATATGTTTATTTCTTAATTTTTTTGTTTTGTCGCTGTCTCCCGCGTTTGCGAGGTAGCGCAAGGAAACAGACGAAAGAAATGGCCCAACCCACCCCCATACACAATGTATACACACACACGTCCACACACGCAAATATACATACCTATACATCTCAATGTACACATATATATATATACACAGACACATACATATATACCCATGCACACAATTCACACTGTCTGCCTCCATTCACTCCCATCGCCACCTCGCCACACATGGTTTACCTTCCCCCTTCCCCCTCATGTGTGCGAAGTAGCACTAGGAAAAGACAACAAAAGTTCCAATTCGTTCACACTCAGTCTCTAGCTGCCACGCAATAATGCCCGAAACAACAGCTCCCTTTCCATATCCAGGCCCTACACAACTTTCCATGGTTTACCCCAGACGCCTCACATGCCCTGATTCAATCCACTGACAGCACCTCAACCCCGGTATACCACATCGATCCAATTCACTCTATTCCTTGCCCGCCTTTCACCCTCCTGCATGTTCAGGCCCCGATCACACAAAATCTTTTTCACTACATCTTTCCACCTCCAATTTGGTCTCCCACTTCTCCTCGTTCCCTCCACCTCCGACACATATATCCTCTTGGTCAATCTTTCCACACTCATTCTCTCCATGTGCCCAAACCATTTCAAAAAACCCTTTTCTGCTCTCTCAACTACGCTCTTTTTCTTTCCATAAAATCTCTCTTACCCTTACATTACTTACTCTATCAAAACACCTCACACCACACATTGTCCTCAAACATCTCATTTCCAGCACATCCATCCTCCGGCGCACAACTCTATCCATAGCCCACGCCTCGCAACCATACAACATTGTTGGAACAACTATTCCTTCAAACATACCCATTTTTGCTTTCCGAGATAATGTTCTCGCCTTTCTCACATTCTTCAAGGCTCCCAGGATTTTCGCCAACTCCCCCACCCTATGATTCACTTTCGCTTCCATGGTTCCATCCGCTGCCAGATCCACTCCCAGATATCTAAAATACTTTACTTCCTCCAGTTTTTCTCCATTCAAACTTACCTCCCAATTGACTTGATCCTCAACCCTACTGGACCTAATAACCTTGCTGTTATTCACATTTACTCTTAACTTTCTTCTTTCACACACTTTACCAAGCTCAGTCACCAGCTTCTGCAGTTTCTCACATGAATCAGCCACCAGCGCTGTATCATCAGCGAACAACAACTGACTCATTTCCCAAGGTCTCTCATCCACAACAGACTTCATACTTGCCCCTCTTTCCAAAACTCTTGCATTCACCTCCCTAACAACCCCATCCATAAACAAATTAAACAACCATGGAGACATCACACACCCCTGCCGCAAACCTACATTCACTAAAAACCAATCACTTTCCTCTCTTCCTACACGTACACATGCCTTACATCCTCGATAAAAACTTTTCACTGCTTCTAACAACTTGCCTCCCACACCATATATTCTTAATACCTTCCACAGAGCATCTCAATCAACTCTATCATATGCCTTCTCCAGATCCATAAATGCTACATACAAATCCATTTGCTTTTCTAAGTATTTCTCACATACATTCTTCAAAGCAAACACCTGATCCACACATCCTCTACCACTTCTGAAACCACACTGCTCTTCCCCAATCTGATGCTCTGCACATGCCTTCACCCTCTCAATCCTCAATCAATACCTTCCCATATAATTTACCAGGAATACTCACCAAACTTATACCTCTGTAATTTGAGCACTCACTCTTATCCCCTTTGCCTTTGTACAATGGCACTATGCACGCATTCCGCCAATCCTCAGGCACCTCACCATGAGTCATACATACATTAAATAACCTTACCAACCAGTCACCAATACAGTCACCCCCTTTTTTAATAAATTCCACTGCAATACCATCCAAACCTACTGCCTTGCCGGCTTTCATCTTCCGCAAAGCTTTTACTACCTCTTCTCTGTTTACCAAATCATTTTCCCTAACCCTCTCACTTTGCACACCACCTCGACCAAAACACCCTATATATGCCACTCTATCATCAAACACATTCAACAAACCTTCAAAATACTCACTCCATCTCCTTCTCACATCACCACTACTTGTTATCACCTCCCCATTTGCGCCCTTCATTGAAGTTCCCTTTTACTCCCTTGTCTTACGCACTTTATTAACCTCCTTCCGGAACATCTTTTTATTCTCCCTACAATTTAATAATACTCTCTCAACCCAACTCTCATTTGCCCTCTTTTTCACGTCTTGCACCTTTCTCTTGACCTACTGTCTCTTTCTTTTATACATCTCCCACTCAACTGCATTTTTTCCCTGCAAAAATCGTCTAAATTCATCTCTCTTCTCTTTCACTAATAATCTTACTTCTTCATCCCACCACTCACTACCCTTTCTAATCAACCCACCTCCCACTCTTCTCATGCCACAAGCATCTTTTCCGCACTCCATCACTGATTCCCTAAATACATCCCATTCCTCCCCCACTCCCCTTACTTTCATTGTCCTCACCTTTTTCCATTCTGTACTCAGTCTCTCCAGGTACTTCCTCACACAAGTCTCCTTCCCAAGCTCACTTACTCTCACCACCCTCTTCACCCCAACATTCACTCCTCTTTTCTGAAAACCCATACAAATCTGCACCTTAGCCTCCACAAGATAATGATCAGACATTCCTCCAGTTGCACCTCCAAAAGTCTCTCTTTCGCGCGCCTTTCAATTAACACGTAATCCAATAACGCTCTCTGGCCATCTCTCCTACTTCTTAAACCAGGTATTCCCAATCACCAGTCCTTTTTCAGCACATAAATCTACAAGCTCTTCACCATTTCCATTTACCACACTGAACACCCCATGTATACCAATTATTCCCTCAACTGCCACATTACTCACCTTTGCATTCAAATCACCCATCACTATAACCCGGTCTCGTGCATCAAAACCACTAACACACTCATTCAGCTGCTCCCAAAACACTTGTCTCTCATGATCTTTCTACTCATGCCCAGGTGCAAATGCACCAATAATCACCCATCTCTCTCCATCAACTTTCAGTTTTACCCATATTAATCGAGAGTTTACTTTCTTACATTCTATCACGTACTCCCACAACTCCTGCTTCAGGAGTACTGCTACTCCTTCCCTTGCTCTTGTCCTCTCACTAACCCCTCACTTTACTCCCAAGACATTCCCAACCACTCTTCCCCTTTACCCTTGAGCTTCGTTTCACTCAGAGTTAAAACATCCAGGTTACTTTCCTCAAAGATACTACCTATCTCTCCCTTTTTCACATCTTGATTACATCCACACACATTTAGACACCCCAGTCTGCGCCTTCCAGGAGGATGAGCACTCCCCGCGTGACTCCTTCTTCTGTTTCCCAATATATATATATATATATATATATATATATATATATATATATATATATATATATATATATATATATATATATATATATATATATATATATATATATATATATATATATATATATATATATATATATATATATATATATATATATATATATATATATATATATATATATATATATATATATATATATATATATATATATATATATATATATATATATCCTCTTAGTCAATCTTTCCTCACTCATTCTCTCCATGTGACCAAACTATTTCAAAACACCCTCTTCTGCTCTTTCAACCACACTCTTTTTATTACTATACATCTCTCTTACCCAATTAGTACTATCTCGATTAAACCACCTCACACCACATATTGTCCTCAAACATCTCATTTCCAGTACATCCACCATCCTCTGCACAACTCTATCTATAGCCCACGCCTCGCAACCATATAACATTGTTGAAACTACTATTCTCTCAAAAATACAGCGCTGGTGGCTAATTCGTGTGAGAAACTACAGAAGCTAGTTACTGAGTTTGGTAAAGTGTGTGAAAGAAGAAAGCTGAGAGTGAATGTGAATAAGAGCAAGGATATTAGGTACAAAAGGATTGAGGGACAAGTCAATTGGGAGGTAACTTTTAATGGAGAAAAATTGGAGGAAGTGAAGTGTTTTAGATATCTGGGAGTGGATTTGGCAGTGGATGGCACCATGGAAGCGGAAGTGAATCATAGGGTGGGGGAGGGGGCGAATGTTCTGGGAGCGTTGAAGAATGTGTGGAAATCGAGAACATTATCTTGGGAAACAAAAATAGGTATTTTTGAGAGAATAGTAGTTTCAACAATGTTATATGGTTGCGAGGCGTGGGCTATAGATAGAGTTGTGCAGAGGAGGGTGGATATACCGGAAATGAGATGTTTGAGGACAATATGTGGTGTGAGGTGGTTTAATCGAGATAGTACTAATAGGGTAAGAGAGATGTGTAGTAATAAAAAGAGTGTGGTTGAAATAGCAGAAGAGGGTGTTTTGAAATGGTCTGGTCACATGGAGAGAATGAGTGAGGAAAGATTGACCAAGAGGATATATGTGTCAGACGCGGAGGGAACGAGAAGTGGGAGACCCAGCTGGAGGTGGAAAGATGGAATAAAAAAGATTTTGAGTGATCGGGGCCTGAACATGCAGGAGGGTGAAATGCGTCCAAGGAATAGAGTGAATTGGAACGATGTGGTATACCGGGGTCGAAGTGCTGTCAATAGATTAAACCAGGGCATGCAAAGCGGCTGGGGTAAACCATGGAAAGTTCTGTGGGGCCTGGATGTGGAAAGGGAGCTGTGGTTTCGGTGCATTATTACATGACAGCTAGAGACTGATTGTGAACGAATGTGGCCTTTGTTGTCTTTTCCTAGCACTACCTCGCACACATGAGAGGGGGAGGGGGTTGTTATTTCATGTGTGGCGGGGTGGCGATGGAAATGAATAAAGGCAGACAATATGAATTATGTACATATCTATATATGTATATGTCTGTGTGAGTATATATAAGTATACGTTGAGATGTATGGGTATGTATATTTGCGTGTATGGACGTGTATGTATATACATTAGTATGTGGGTGGGTTGGGCCATTCTTTCGTCTGTTTCCTTGCGCTACCTTGCTAAAGCGGGAAACAGCGACAAAGAAATGTATATATATATATATATATATATATATATATATATATATATATATATATATATATATATATATTTTTTTTTTTTTTTTTTTTTTTTTTATACTTTGTCGCTGTCTCCCGCGTTTGCGAGGTAGCGCAAGGAAACAGACGAAAGAAACGGCCCAACCCCCCCCCCATACACATGTACATACACACGTCCACACACGCAAATATACATACCTACACAGCTTTCCATGGTTTACCCCAGACGCTTCACATGCCTTGATTCACTCCACTGACAGCACGTCAACCCCTGTATACCACATCGCTCCAATTCACTCTATTCCTTGCCCTCCTTACACCCTCCTGCATGTTCAGGCCCCGATCACACAAAATCTTTTTCACTCCATCTTTCCACCTCCAATTTGGTCTCCCTCTTCTCCTCGTTCCCTCCACCTCCGACACATATATCCTCTTGGTCAATCTTTCCTCACTCATTCTCTCCATGTGACCAAACCATTTCAAAACACCCTCTTCTGCTCTCTCAACCACGCTCTTTTTATTTCCACACATCTCTCTTACCCTTACGTTACTTACTCGATCAAACCACCTCACACCACACATTGTCCTCAAACATCTCATTTCCAGCACATCCATCCTCCTGCGCACAACTCTATCCATAGCCCACGCCTCGCAACCATACAACATTGTTGGAACCACTATTCCTTCAAACATACCCATTTTTGCTTTCCGAGATACTGTTCTCGACTTCCACACATTTTTCAAGGCTCCCAAAATTTTCGCCCCCTCCCCCACCCTATGATCCACTTCCGCTTCCATGGTTCCATCCGCTGACAGATCCACTCCCAGATATCTAAAACACTTCACTTCCTCCAGTTTTTCTCCATTCAAACTCACCTCCCAATTGACTTGACCCTCAACCCTACTGTACCTAATAACCTTGCTCTTATTCACATTTACTCTTAACTTTCTTCTTCCACACACTTTACCAAACTCAGTCACCAGCTTCTGCAGTTTCTCACATGAATCAGCCACCAGCGCTGTATCATCAGCGAACAACAACTGACTCACTTCCCAAGCTCTCTCATCCCCAACAGACTTTATACTTGCCCCTCTTTCCAGGACTCTTGCATTTACCTCCCTAACAACCCCATCCATAAACAAATTAAACAACCATGGAGACATCACACACCCCTGCCGCAAACCTACATTCACTGAGAACCAATCACTTTCCTCTCTTCCTACACGTACACATGCCTTACATCCTCGATAAAAACTTTTCACTGCTTCTAACAACTTGCCTCCCACACCATATATTCTTAATACCTTCCACAGAGCATCTCTATCAACTCTATCATACGCCTTCTCCAGATCCATAAATGCTACATACAAATCCATTTGCTTTTCTAAGTATTTCTCACATACATTCTTCAAAGCAAACACCTGATCCACACATCCTCTACCACTTCTGAAACCGCACTGCTCTTCCCCAATCTGATATATATATATATATATATACCCTCAGAGGCCCAGTCCTCTGTTCCTAACGCTACCTTGTTAGCGCGGGAAATGGCGAATAGTTTGAAAGAATGAAATATATATGTATATATATATATATATATATATATATATATATATATATATATATATATATATATATATATATATATATATATATATTTTTTTTTTTTTTTTTTCATACTATTCGTCATTTCCCGCGATAGCGAGGTAGCGTTAAGAACAGAGGACTGGGCCTTTGAGGGAATATCCTCACCTGACCCCCTTCTCTCTTCCTTCTTTTGGAAAAAAAAAAAGAAAAACGAGAGGGGAGGATTTCCAGCCCCCCGCTCCCTTCCCTTTTAGTCGCCTTCTACGACACGCAGGGAATACGTGGGAAGAATTCTTTCTCCCCTATCCCCAGGGGAATATATATATATATATATATATATATATATATATATATATATATATATATATATATATATTTTTTTTTTTTTTTTGTCGCTGTCTCCCGCGTTTGCGATGTAGCGCAAGGAAACAGACGAAAGAATTGGCCCAACCCACCACCATACACATGTATATATGTACACGTCCACACACGCAAATATACATACCTACACAGCTTTCCATGCTTTACCCCAGACGCTTCACATGCCCTGATTCAATCCACTGACAGCACGTCAACCCCGGTATACCACATCGATCCAATTCACTCTATTCCTTGCCCTCCTTTCACCCTCCTGCATGTTCAGGCCCCGATCACACAAAATCTTTTTCACTCCATCTTTCCACCTCCAATTTGGTCTCCCACTTCTCCTCGTTCCCTCCACCTCCGAGACATATATCTTCTTAGTCATTCTTTCCTCACTCATTCTCTCCATGTGCCCAAATCATTTCAAAACACCCTCGCTCTTTTTATTTCCACACATCTCTCTTACCCTTACGTTACTTACTCGATCAAATCACCTCACACCACACATTGTCCTCAAACATCTCATTTCCAGCACATCCACCCTCCTGCGCACAACTCTATCCATAGCCAACGCCTCGCAACCATACAAAATTGTTGGTACCACTATTCTTTTTTTTTTTTTTTTTTTAATTTTCCAAAAGAAGGAACAGAGGGGGCCAGGTGAGGATATTCCAAAAAAGGCCCAGTCCTCTGTTCTTAACGCTACCTCGCTAACGCGGGAAATGGCGAATGGTTTAAAAGAAAAGAAAAAGAAGCGTTTGGGTAAACCATGGAAAGTTGTGTGGGGCCTGGTTGTGGAAAGGGAGCTGTGGTTTCGGGCATTATTGCGTGGCAGCTAGAGACTGAGTGTGAGCGAATGGGGCCTTTGTTGTCTTTTCCTAGTGCTTCCTCGCACACATGAGGGGGGAGGGGTAAGGTATTCCATGTTGCGAGGTGGCGATGGGAGTGAATGGGGGCAGACAGTGTGAATTGTGTGCATGGGTATATATGTATGTGTCTGTGTATGTATATATATGTGTACATTGAGATGTATAGGTATGTATATTTGCGTGTGTGGACGTGTGTGTGAATACATTGTGTATGGGGGTGGGTTGGGCCATTTCTTTCGTCTGTTTCCTTGCGCTACCTCGCAAACGCGGGATACAGCGACAAAGCAAAATGAATATAAATAAATGTATATATATATATATATATATATATATATATATATATATATATATATATATATATATATATATATATATATATTTTTTTTTTTTTTTTTTTTTTTTTTCATACTATTCGTCATTTCCCGCGATAGCGAGGTAGCGTTAAGAACAGAGGACTGGGCCTTTGAGGGAATATCCTCACCTGGCCCTCTTCTCTGTTCCTTCTTTTGGAAAAAAAAAAAAAAAAAAAAAAAAAAAAAAAAAAATATATATATATTGGAAAGGATCACAATTTTGCGCGTGATCAAGATATTCCTATGAGTCCACGGGGAAAGTGAAACACGAAAGGTTCCCAAGGGCACTTTCGTGTAATAATCACATCATCAGGGGAGACACAAGAGAGAAATATAATAGTCAGTTGATATACATCGAATAGACGAAGCTAGGACGTCATTTGATATACATGTGATTGTCCAAAACATACAACGAGCGTTCATAAACTTATAATTTTACAAATTTTATCAACAATAAAGTTATCTAATTTGTGTAAAACATCACAAATATTAAGATTATAATTCTTTGTGTGTTTGATAATAGAAGATTTAATGATATTTCTCTTGGTAATAGAGTTAGAGTTAATAACTGAGATGGCGTTACTCCAGTCAATTCAATGATCATAGTTTTTAACGTGATTAATCAAGGCATTTGATTCTTGTCACGTTCTCATACTGTATTTCTGTTGCCTAAGTCTCACAGAAAGATCCTTACCAGTCTGACCAACATAAAATTTATTACAGTTTCCACAAGGTACTTTATAGATGCATCCAAGATAATTTTCTGGTGAATTCCTGACTAAGATATCCTTTATAGTCTTACTGCTGCTAAAGGGAACATTTACATTAAAGGATTTAAGCAACTTGGGAAGCAAAGTGAAATTATTATTAAAAGGGAATACTAAAAGATTCTTGGTGTCAATGGGAGGTTTGGGTTCAACTCTATAAAATGATTTCTTTGCTAACTTAAGAGATTTATCAATGAAAGATCTATCGAACTTTAACTTAGATCCAATAGGATATATCTTCTCAAACTCATACTCAATAAACTCTGGACTGGAAATACGTAATGCCCTAAGGAACATAGATTGAAATGATGATAATCTAACTCTGTCATGTTGAGATGAGTAATAATTGATATATGAGCATACATCGGTGGGTTTTCTGTATATGCTAAACTTAAATTTGTTTCCTTGTTCATGGATCATGCAATCTAAATATTGTAACATACCATCATTTTCATTTTCTACAGCAAATTTGATGGAAGGTACTAACTTGTTAAGTAAGGGGAGAAATATTTGTAAATTTTCATTTGTTGGCCAAACACAAAGAACATCATCTACATACCCAAACAAAATTGCATTAGAAGGTAAGATATCCTTTAGTAGTTTTGTTTCAAAAAATTCCATATAAAGATTACTTAGTACAGGTGAAAGAGGATTACCCATTGCCACACCAAAATTTTGAGCATAATAATCTCCATTAAATTGAATTACACAGTATTTTATACACAATTTTATCAGTTCAATGAAATTAGACTTTGAAACAGGTAAATGAATATCATCCAACACATCAAATAAATATTCTAAAAGGTCATCAACTGGAACTTTAGTGAAAAGTGAGGAAACATCAAAGCTAACTAGTTTGGAATCAGAATTTACATTGATATTGTTTTGCTTGTTAACTAAATCTACATTGTTCATGATATTAGAATTTGATACCTTACCCACTAAAGGGCTTAACAATGAAACTAACCATTTTGACAATTCATATGTGATGGAGCCTACTGAACTCACTATAGGTCTAGCTTGCAAATTCTGTTTATGTGTTTTGATAAGTCCATACATATATGGCAATGAAGGGGATAAAGATGACAAACTTTTGATAAGAGAAATGTTACTTTCAACAACAACTTCATTTAATTATTGAAATGAGAATTAACTGTTTCTAAGAGATTTTTACCAAGTTTACAGTATGTTGTGTCATCATTTAGAAGATCATTCATTTTAGATAAATAGTTACTTTTGTCTAAAATCGCAACAGTGTTAGCCTTATCTGCTTTAGTAATATGTATATCCTTGTCATTTTTAAAGGTGTTAATAGTCTTATGAATCTTTTAGGGCAATTAGCTTCCACTGGTTTTGACAAACTGGCATACACTAAATACTTACAGATATTAATATCATCATTACTTAAATTACTGTATTTTTCTAAATTACAAAAAGAATTTGTGACATCAACACAGCTGGCTTCCCTGTTCGAACACACCAAACTTAAACCACAGCCTAATACGCACAAGGAATCTTTATCTAGTTGTCTATTAGACAGGTTTACCACAAAAGATGGTTTTGTGTTCTTGGTCCAGTCGCCGTTTTCAATCAGATTGTTCAACTTACGATTTAGTGAAACTTGTAGCCTATTGCGTTCTTTCCTTAATTCATCATAGCAATAGTCCAACATCCGGTTCTTCCAGTTTGTCGGCATTACCATTTGAAAGGCATGTTTCTTTTCTATTGAAATGCGAAAAGACTCCTCCATTTCAAGTTTCTTTAATTCAATGTTTTTCTTTAAAATGATATTTTGAAATTGGTCAAATGGTCGACCAGACAGCTGAACAAACGTTGAGGTACGACAGATCTTGGCATCACTTGTTCATCAAGGCATTTCCTAAGGAACTCAAATCGTAACTTCAGTTGGTGAGCCTTGATTAGCGATTTGGAGAAAGCAGTAACGAAAGGAGAAAATCCAGGACAGCTTGTAGAGAAGTAATAGAAGAGCCGTGTGGAATCCATTATTGGAAAGGATCACAATTTTGCGCGTGATCAAGATATTCCTATGAGTCCACAGGGAAAATGAAACAAAAAATGTTCCCAAGTTCACTTTCGTTTAATAATCACATCATCAGGGGAGATACAAGAGAGAAATATAGCAGTCAGTTGATATACATCGAAGAGACGAAGCTAGGACGCCATTTGGTAAACATGTGATGGTCCAAAACATACAACGAGCATTCATAAACTTATCATTTTACAAATTTTATCAACAATAAAGTTATCTAATTTGTATAGACCATCACTAATATTAAGATTATAATTCTTTGTGTATCTAAGAATAGAAGATTCAATGATAATTCTCTTGGTAATAGAGTTAGAGTTAATAACTGAGATGGCGTTACTGCAGTCAATACATGATCATAGTTTTTAACGTGATTAAACAAGGCATTTGATTCTTGTCCCGTTCTTATACTACATTTATGTTGCCTAAGTCTGACAGAAAGATCCGATAACAGTCTGACCAACATAAAATTTATCACAGTTTCCAAAAGGTACTTTATAGATGCATCTAAGAGAATTTTCTGGTGAATTCCTGATTAAGATATCCCTTATAGCATTATTGTTGCTAAAGGCAACATTTACATTAAAGGGTTTAAGCAATTTGGGAAGCAAAGTGAACTTATTATTAAAAGGGAGAACTGAAGGATTCTTGGTGTCAATGGGAGGTTTGGGCTCACCTAAATAAAGTGATTTCTTTGCTAACTTAAGAGATTTATCAATGAAAGACCTAGGGTGCTTTAACTTAGATCCAACAGAATATAACTTCTCAAACTCATCATCAATAAACTCTGTACTGCAAATACGTAATGCCCTAAGGAACATAGATTGAAGTGATGATAATTTAACTCTGTCATGTTGAGATGAGTAACAATGGATATATGAGCATACATTGGTGGATTTTCTATATGTGCTAAACTTAAATTTGTTTCCTTGTTTATGGGTCATGCAATCTAAAAATGGTAATATACCATTATTTTCAATTTCTACAGTAAATTTGATGAAAAGTACTAACTTCTTAAGTAAGGGGAGAAATATTTGTAAATTTTCATTTGTTGGCCAAACACAAAGAACATCATCTACATATCTAAACCAAATCACATTAGAAGGTAAGATATCCTTTAGTAGTTTTGTTTCAAAAAATTTCATATAAAGATTACTTAGTACAGGTGAAAGAGGGTTACCCATTGCCACACCAAATTTTTGAGCATAATAACCTCCATTAAATTGAATTACACAGTCTTTTATACACAATTTTATCAGTTCAATGAAATTAGACTTTGAAACTGGTAAATGAATATCATCCAACACATCAAATAAATATTCTAAAAGGTCATCAATTGGAACTTTATTGAAAAGTGAGGAAACATCAAAGCTAACTAGTTTCAAATAAGAATTAACATTGATATTGTCTTGCTTGTTGACTAAATCTACATTGTTCATAATATTAGAATTTGGTACCTTACCCACTAAAGGGCTTAATAAAGAAACTAACCATTTTGACAATTTATATGTGATGGAGCCTACTGAACTCACTATAGGTCTAGCTGAAAAATTCTGTTTATGTGTTTTGATAAGTCCATACATATATGGCAATGAAGGGGACAAAGATGACAAACTGTTGATAAGAGAAATGTTACCTTTCAACAACTTCATTTCTTTATTGAAATGAGAATTAACTGCTTCTAAAGGATTTCTACTAAGTTTAGAATATGTTGTGTCATCATTTAGAAGATCATTCATTTTAGAAAAATAGTTACTTTTGTCTAAAATCGCAACAGTATTAGCCTATCTGCTTTAGTAATATGTATATCCTTGTCATTTTTTAAGGTGTTAATAGTTCTTATGAATCTTTTAGGTCAATTAGCTTCCACTGGTTTTGACAAACTGTCATACACTAAACCCTTACAGATATTAATATCATCATTACTTAAATTACTGTATTTTTCTAAATTACAAAAAGACTGTGACATAAACACAGCTGGCTTCCCTGTTAGAGCACACCAAACTTAAACCATAGCCTAATGCACACAAGGAATCTTTATCTAGTTGTTTATTAGACAGCTTACCACAAAAGATGAATTTGTGTTCTTGGTCCAGTCCCTGTTTTCAATAAGATGGTCCAACTTACGATTTAGTGAAACTTGTAGCCTATTGCGTTCTTTTCTTAATTCATCATAGCAATAGTACAACATCCGGTTCTTCCAGTGTGTCGGTATTGCCATTTGAAAGGCGCGTTTCATCTCTCTTGAAATGCGAAAAGCCTCCTCCATTTCAAGTTTCTTTAATTCAATGTTTTTCTTTAAAATGATATTTTGAAATTGGTCAAATGGTCGACCAGACAGCTGCAAAAAACGTTGAGCGACGACAGATCTTGGCATCACTTGTTCATCAAGGAATTTCCTAAGGAATTCAAATCGTAACTTCAGTTGGTGAGCCTTGATTAGCGATTTGGAGAAAGCAGTAACGAAAGGAGAAAGTCCAGGACAGCTTGTACAGAAGTAAGAGAAGAGCTGTGTGGAATCCATCTTGGAAAGGATCACAATTTTGCGCGTGATCAAGGTATTCCTATCACTCCACGGGGAAAATGAAACACGAAAAGTTCCCAAGTGCACTTTTGTGTAATAATCACATCATCAGGGGAGACACAAGAGAGAAATATAACAGTCAGTTGATATACATCGAAGAGACAAAGCTAGGACGCCATTTGGTAAACATGTGATTGTCCAAAACATACAACGAGCGTTCATAAACTTATCATTTAACAAATTTTATCAACAATAAAGTTATCTAATTTGTATAGACAATCTCTAATATCAAGATTATGATTCTTTGTGTATCTAATAATAGAAGATTCAATGGTATTTCTCTTGGTAATAGAGTTAGAGTTTATAACTGAGATGGCGTTACGCCAGTCAAGACAATGATCATAGTTTTTAACGTGATTAAACAAGGCATTTGATTCTTGTCCCGTTCTTATACTATATTTATGTTGCCTAAGTCTAACAGAAAGATCCTTACCAGTCTGACCAACATAAAATTCATCACAGTTTACACAAGGTACTTATAGTCGCATCCAAGAGAATTTTCTGGTGAATTCCTGATTAAGATATTTTTTGTAGTATTTTTGTTGATAAAGGCAACATTTACATTAAAGGATTTAAGCAACTTGGGAAGCAAAGTGAACTTATTATTAAAAGGGAGAACTAAAAGAATCTTGGTTTCAAAGTTAGTTTTGTGTTAAACTCTATAAAATGATTTCTTTGCTAACTTAAGGGATTTATCAATGAAAGATCTAGGGTGCTTTAACTTAGATCTAATAGAAATATCTTCTCAAACTCATCATCAATAAACTCTGGAATGCAAATATGTAATGCCCTAAGGAACATAGATTGAAATGATGATAATTTAACTCTGTAATGTTGAGATGAGTAATAATGGATATATGAGCATACATTGGTGGGTTTTCTGTATATGCTAAACTTAAATTTGTTTTCTTGTTTATGGATCATGCAATCTAGAAATGGTAACATACCATCATTTTCATTTTCTACAGTAAATATGATGGAAAGTACTAACTTGTTAAGGGGAGAAATATTTGTAGATTTTTATTTGTTGGCCAAACACAAACAACATCATCTACATACCTTATCCAAATTGCATTAGAAGGTAAGATATCCTTTAGTAATTTTGTTTCAAAAAATTCCATATAAAGATTACTTAGTACAGGTGAAAGAGGGTTACCCATTGCCACACCAAATTTTTGAGTGTAATAATCTCCATTAAATTGAAATGCACAGTCTTTTATACACAATTTTATCCGTTCAATGAAGTTAGACTTTGAAACAGGTAAATGAATATCATCCAAGACATCAAATAAATATTCTAAAGGGTCATCAACTGGAACTTTAGTGAAACGTGAGGAAACATCAAAGCTAACTAGTTTGAAATAAAAATTAATATTGATATTGTTTAGCCTGTTGACTAAATTTACATTGTTCATAATATAAGAAATTAATACGTTACCCACTAAAGGGCTTAATTAAGAAACTAACCATTTTGGCATTTTATATGTGATGGATCCTACTAAACTCACTATATGTCTAGCTGAAAAATTCTGTTTATGTGTTTTGATAAGTCCACACATACATGGCTATTAAGAGGATAAAGATGACAAACTTTTGATAAGAGAAATGTTACCTTTCAACAACAACTTCAGTTCTTTATTGAAATGAGAATTAACTGCTTCTAAGGGATTTTTACCAGGTTCCGAATATGTTGTGTCATCATCCAGAAGATCATTCATTTTAGATAAATAGTTACTTTTGTCTAAAATCACAACAGTGTTAGCCTTATCTGCTCTAGTAATATGTATATTCTTATCATTTTTTAAGGTGTTATTAATTCTTATGAATCTTTTAGTTCAATTAGCTTCCATTGGTTTTGACAAACTGGCATACACTAAACCCTTAAAGATATTAATATCATCATTACTTAAATTACTGTATTTTTCTAAATTACAAAAAGACTTAGTAACATCAACACAGCTGGCTTCGCTGTTAGAACACACCAAACATAAACCACAGCCTAATACGCACAAGGAATCTTTATCTAGTTGTCTATTAGACAGGTTTACCACAAAAGATGGTTTTGTGTTCTTGGTCCAGTCGCCGTTT
The DNA here is from genome assembly GCF_036320965.1 of Panulirus ornatus. NCBI lineage: Eukaryota > Metazoa > Arthropoda > Malacostraca > Decapoda > Palinuridae > Panulirus > Panulirus ornatus. The sequence continues at coordinate 46,149,923 of NC_092224.1, forward strand.
TCAATCAGATTGTTCAACTTACGATTTAGTGAAACTTGTAGCCTATTGCGTTCTTTCCTTAATTCATCATAGCAATAGTCCAACATCCGGTTCTTCCAGTTTGTCGGCATTACCATTTGAAAGGCATGTTTCTTTTCTATTGAAATGCGAAAAGACTCCTCCATTTCAAGTTTCTTTAATTCAATGTTTTTCTTAAAATGATATTTTGAAATTGGTCAAATGGTCGACCAGACAGCTGAACAAACGTTGAGGTACGACAGATCTTGGCATCACTTGTTCATCAAGGCATTTCCTAAGGAACTCAAATCGTAACTTCAGTTGGTGAGCCTTGATTAGCGATTTGGAGAAAGCAGTAACGAAAGGAGAAAATCCAGGACAGCTTGTAGAGAAGTAATAGAAGAGCCGTGTGGAATCCATTATTGGAAAGGATCACAATTTTGCGCGTGATCAAGATATTCCTATGAGTCCCATGGGAAAGTGAAACAAAAAAGTTCCCAAGTGCACTTTCGTGTAATAATCACATCATCAGGGGAGATACAAGAGAGAAATATAGCAGTCAGTTGATATACATCGAAGAGACGAAGCTAGGACGCCATTTGGTACACATGTGATTGTCCAAAACATACAACGAGCGTTCATAAACTTATCATTTTACAAATTTTATCAACAATAAAGTTATCTAATTTGTATAGACCATCACTAATATTAAGATTATAATTCTTTGTGTATCTAAGACTAGAAGATTCAATGATAATTCTCTTGGTAATAGAGTTAGAGTTAATAACTGAGATGGCGTTACTGCAGTCAGTACAATGATCATAGTTTTTAACGTGATTAAACAAGGCATTTGATTCTTGTCCCGTTCTTATACTATAATTATGTTGCCTAAGTCTGACAGAAAGATCCGATAACAGTCTGACCAACATAAAATTTATCACAGTTTCCAAAAGGTACTTTATAGATGCATCTAAGAGAATTTTCTGGTGAATTCCTGATTAAGATATCCCTTATAGCATTATTGTTGCTAAAGGCAACATTTACATTAAAGGGTTTAAGCAATTTGGGAAGCAAAGTGAACTTATTATTAAAAGGGAGAACTGAAGGATTCTTGGTGTCAATGGGAGGTTTGGGCTCACCTAAATAAAGTGATTTCTTTGCTAACTTAAGAGATTTATCAATGAAAGACCTAGGGTGCTTTAACTTAGATCCAACAGAATATAACTTCTCAAACTCATCATCAATAAACTCTGTACTGCAAATACGTAATGCCCTAAGGAACATAGATTGAAGTGATGATAATTTAACTCTGTCATGTTGAGATGAGTAACAATGGATATATGAGCATACATTGGTGGATTTTCTGTATGTGCTAAACTTAAATTTGTTTCCTTGTTTATGGGTCATGCAATCTAAAAATGGTAATATACCATTATTTTCAATTTCTACAGTAAATTTGATGAAAAGTACTAACTTCTTAAGTAAGGGGAGAAATATTTGTAAATTTTCATTTGTTGGCCAAACACAAAGAACATCATCTACATATCTAAACCAAATCACATTAGAAGGTAAGATATCCTTTAGTAGTTTTGTTTCAAAAAATTTCATATAAAGATTACTTAGTACAGGTGAAAGAGGGTTACCCATTGCCACACCAAATTTTTGAGCATAATAACCTCCATTAAATTGAATTACACAGTCTTTTATACACAATTTTATCAGTTCAATGAAATTAGACTTTGAAACTGGTAAATGAATATCATCCAACACATCAAATAAATATTCTAAAAGGTCATCAATTGGAACTTTATTGAAAAGTGAGGAAACATCAAAGCTAACTAGTTTCAAATAAGAATTAACATTGATATTGTCTTGCTTGTTGACTAAATCTACATTGTTCATAATATTAGAATTTGGTACCTTACCCACTAAAGGGCTTAATAAAGAAACTAACCATTTTGACAATTTATATGTGATGGAGCCTACTGAACTCACTATAGGTCTAGCTGAAAAATTCTGTTTATGTGTTTTGATAAGTCCATACATATATGGCAATGAAGGGGACAAAGATGACAAACTGTTGATAAGAGAAATGTTACCTTTCAACAACTTCATTTCTTTATTGAAATGAGAATTAACTGCTTCTAAAGGATTTCTACTAAGTTTAGAATATGTTGTGTCATCATTTAGAAGATCATTCATTTTAGAAAAATAGTTACTTTTGTCTAAAATCGCAACAGTATTAGCCTATCTGCTTTAGTAATATGTATATCCTTGTCATTTTTTAAGGTGTTAATAGTTCTTATGAATCTTTTAGGTCAATTAGCTTCCACTGGTTTTGACAAACTGTCATACACTAAACCCTTACAGATATTAATATCATCATTACTTAAATTACTGTATTTTTCTAAATTACAAAAAGACTGTGACATAAACACAGCTGGCTTCCCTGTTAGAGCACACCAAACTTAAACCATAGCCTAATGCACACAAGGAATCTTTATCTAGTTGTTTATTAGACAGCTTACCACAAAAGATGAATTTGTGTTCTTGGTCCAGTCCCTGTTTTCAATAAGATGGTCCAACTTACGATTTAGTGAAACTTGTAGCCTATTGCGTTCTTTTCTTAATTCATCATAGCAATAGTACAACATCCGGTTCTTCCAGTGTGTCGGTATTGCCATTTGAAAGGCGCGTTTCATCTCTCTTGAAATGCGAAAAGCCTCCTCCATTTCAAGTTTCTTTAATTCAATGTTTTTCTTTAAAATGATATTTTGAAATTGGTCAAATGGTCGACCAGACAGCTGCAAAAAACGTTGAGCGACGACAGATCTTGGCATCACTTGTTCATCAAGGAATTTCCTAAGGAATTCAAATCGTAACTTCAGTTGGTGAGCCTTGATTAGCGATTTGGAGAAAGCAGTAACGAAAGGAGAAAGTCCAGGACAGCTTGTACAGAAGTAAGAGAAGAGCTGTGTGGAATCCATCTTGGAAAGGATCACAATTTTGCGCGTGATCAAGGTATTCCTATCACTCCACGGGGAAAATGAAACACGAAAAGTTCCCAAGTGCACTTTTGTGTAATAATCACATCATCAGGGGAGACACAAGAGAGAAATATAACAGTCAGTTGATATACATCGAAGAGACAAAGCTAGGACGCCATTTGGTAAACATGTGATTGTCCAAAACATACAACGAGCGTTCATAAACTTATCATTTAACAAATTTTATCAACAATAAAGTTATCTAATTTGTATAGACAATCTCTAATATCAAGATTATGATTCTTTGTGTATCTAATAATAGAAGATTCAATGGTATTTCTCTTGGTAATAGAGTTAGAGTTTATAACTGAGATGGCGTTACGCCAGTCAAGACAATGATCATAGTTTTTAACGTGATTAAACAAGGCATTTGATTCTTGTCCCGTTCTTATACTATATTTATGTTGCCTAAGTCTAACAGAAAGATCCTTACCAGTCTGACCAACATAAAATTCATCACAGTTTACACAAGGTACTTATAGTCGCATCCAAGAGAATTTTCTGGTGAATTCCTGATTAAGATATTTTTTGTAGTATTTTTGTTGATAAAGGCAACATTTACATTAAAGGATTTAAGCAACTTGGGAAGCAAAGTGAACTTATTATTAAAAGGGAGAACTAAAAGAATCTTGGTTTCAAAGTTAGTTTTGTGTTAAACTCTATAAAATGATTTCTTTGCTAACTTAAGGGATTTATCAATGAAAGATCTAGGGTGCTTTAACTTAGATCTAATAGAAATATCTTCTCAAACTCATCATCAATAAACTCTGGAATGCAAATATGTAATGCCCTAAGGAACATAGATTGAAATGATGATAATTTAACTCTGTAATGTTGAGATGAGTAATAATGGATATATGAGCATACATTGGTGGGTTTTCTGTATATGCTAAACTTAAATTTGTTTTCTTGTTTATGGATCATGCAATCTAGAAATGGTAACATACCATCATTTTCATTTTCTACAGTAAATATGATGGAAAGTACTAACTTGTTAAGGGGAGAAATATTTGTAGATTTTTATTTGTTGGCCAAACACAAACAACATCATCTACATACCTTATCCAAATTGCATTAGAAGGTAAGATATCCTTTAGTAATTTTGTTTCAAAAAATTCCATATAAAGATTACTTAGTACAGGTGAAAGAGGGTTACCCATTGCCACACCAAATTTTTGAGTGTAATAATCTCCATTAAATTGAAATGCACAGTCTTTTATACACAATTTTATCCGTTCAATGAAGTTAGACTTTGAAACAGGTAAATGAATATCATCCAAGACATCAAATAAATATTCTAAAGGGTCATCAACTGGAACTTTAGTGAAACGTGAGGAAACATCAAAGCTAACTAGTTTGAAATAAAAATTAATATTGATATTGTTTAGCCTGTTGACTAAATTTACATTGTTCATAATATAAGAAATTAATACGTTACCCACTAAAGGGCTTAATTAAGAAACTAACCATTTTGGCATTTTATATGTGATGGATCCTACTAAACTCACTATATGTCTAGCTGAAAAATTCTGTTTATGTGTTTTGATAAGTCCACACATACATGGCTATTAAGAGGATAAAGATGACAAACTTTTGATAAGAGAAATGTTACCTTTCAACAACAACTTCAGTTCTTTATTGAAATGAGAATTAACTGCTTCTAAGGGATTTTTACCAGGTTCCGAATATGTTGTGTCATCATCCAGAAGATCATTCATTTTAGATAAATAGTTACTTTTGTCTAAAATCACAACAGTGTTAGCCTTATCTGCTCTAGTAATATGTATATTCTTATCATTTTTTAAGGTGTTATTAATTCTTATGAATCTTTTAGTTCAATTAGCTTCCATTGGTTTTGACAAACTGGCATACACTAAACCCTTAAAGATATTAATATCATCATTACTTAAATTACTGTATTTTTCTAAATTACAAAAAGACTTAGTAACATCAACACAGCTGGCTTCGCTGTTAGAGCACACAAAACATAAACCATAGCCTAACGCACACAAGGAATCTTTATCTAGTTGTTTATTAGACAGGTTTACGACAAAAGATGGGCTTGTGTTCTTGGTCCAGTCGCCGTTTTCAATAAGATGGTCCAACTACTATTTAGTGAAACTTGTAGCCTATTGCGTTCTTTCCTTAATTCATCATAACAATAGTCCAACATCCGGTTCTTCCAGTGTGTCGGTATTATCATTTGAAAGGCATGTTTCTTCTCTCTCGAAATGTGAGAAGCCTCCTCAATTTCAAGTTTCTTTAATTCAATGTTTTTCCTTAAAATAATATTTTGAAATTGGTCAAATGGTCGACCAGACAGCTGCAAGAAACGTTGAGGTACGACAGATCTTGGCATCACTTGTTCATCAAGGCATTTCCAAAGGAATTCAAATCGTAACTTCAGTTGGTGAGCCTTGATTAGCGATTTGGAGAAAGCAGTAACGAAAGGAGAAAATCCAGGACAGCTCGTAGAGAAGTAATAGAAGAGACGTGTGGAATCCATGATTAGAAAGGATCACAATTTTGCGCGTGATCAAGATATTCCTATGAGCCCATGGGGAAAGTGAAACACGAAAAGTTCCCAAGAGCACTTTCGTGTAATAATCACATAATCAGGGGAGACACAAGAGAGAAGAATAACAGTCAGTTGATATACATCGAAGAGACGAAGCTAGACGCCATTTGGTACACATGTGATTGTCCAAAACATACAACGAGCGTTCATAAACTTATCATTTTACAAATTTTATCAACAATAAAGTTGTCTAATTTGTATAGAACATCACTAATATTAAGATTATAATTCTTTGTGTATTTAATACTAGAAGATTCAATTATATTTCTCTTGGTAATAAAGTTACAGTTAATAACTGAAATGGCGTTACTACAGTCAGTACAATGATCATAGTTTTTACGTGATTAAACAAGGCATTTGATTCTTGTCCCGTTCTTATACTATAATTATGTTGCCTAAGTCTGACAGAAAGATCCTTACCAGTCTGACCAACATAAAATTTATCACAGTTTCCACAAGGTACTTTATAGGTGAATCCAAGAGAATTTTCTGGTGAATTCCTGATTGAGATATTCTTTAAAGTATTATTTTTGCTAAAGGCAACATTTACATTAAAGGATTTAAGCAACTTGGGAAGCAAAGTGAAATTATTATTGAAAGGGAGAACTAAAAGAATCTAGGGTACTTTAACTTAGATCCAATAGAACATATCTTCTCAAACTCATCATCAATAAACTCTGGACTGCAAATACGTATTGCCCTAAGGAATCATAGATTGAAGTGATGATAATTTAACTCTGTCATGTTGAGATGCGTAACAATGGATATATGAGCATACGTTGGTGGGTTTTCTGTATGTGCTGAACTGAAATTTGTTTCCTTGTTTATGGATCATGCAATCTAAAAATGGTAACATACCATTATTTTCATTTTCTACAGTAAATTTGATGAAAAGTACTAACTTTTTAAGTAAGGGGAGCAAATATTGGTAAATTTTCATTTGTTGGCCAAACACAAACAACATCATCTACTTACCTAAACCAAATTGCATTAAAAGGTAAGATATCCTTTAGTAATTTTGTTTCAAAAAATTCCATATAAAGATTACTTAGTACAGGTGAAAGTGGGTTACCCATTGCCACACCAAATTTTTCAGCATAATAATCTCCATTAAATTGATATGCACAGTCTTTTATACACAATTTTGTCAGTTCAGTAACATTAGACTTTGAAACAGGTAAATGAATATCATCCAAGACATCAAATAAATATTCTAAAAGGTCGTCAACTGGAACTTTAGTGAAAAGTGAGTAAACATCAAAGGTAACTAGTTTGAAATCAAAATTAACATTGATAGTGTTTTGCTTGTTGACTAAATCTACATTGTTCATGATATTAGAATTTGATACCTTACACACTAAAGGGCTTAATAAAGAAACTAACCATTTTGACAATTTATATGTGATGGAGCCTACCGAACTCACTATAGGTCTAGCTGGAAAATTCTGTTTATGTGTTTTGATAAGTCCATACATATATGGCAATGAAGGGGATAAAGATGACAAACTTTTGATAACAGAAATGTTACCTTTCAACAACAACTTCATTTCTTTATTGAAATGACAATTAACTGCTTCTAAGGGATTTTACTAAGTTTAGAATATGTTGTGTCATCATTTAGAAGATCATTCATCTTAGATAAATGGTTACTTTTGTCTAAAATCACAACAGTGTTAGCCTTATCTGCTTTAGTAATATATATATCCTTGTCATTTTCTAAGATGTTAATAGTTCTTATGAATCTTTTAGGTCAATTAGCTTCCACTGGTTCTGCCAAACTGTATACACTAAACCCTTACAGATATTAATATCATCATTACTTAAATTACTGTATTTTTCTAAATTACAAAAAGACTTTGTGACGTCAGCACAGCTGGCTTCCTTGTTAGAGCACACAAAACATAAACCATAGCCTAATGCACACAGGGAATCTTTATCTAGTTGTTTATTAGACAGGTTTACGACAAAAGATGGGTTTGTGTTTTTTGTCCAGTCGCCGTTTTCAATAAGATGGTCCAATTTACGATTTAGTGAAACTTGTAGCCTATTGCGTTCTTTCCTTAATTCATCATAGCAATAGTCCAACATCCGGTTCTTCCAGTGTGTCGGTATTGCCATTTGAAAGGCATGTTTCTCCTCTCTTGAAATGCGGAAAGCCTCCTCAATTTCAAGTTTCTTTAATTCACTGTATTTCTTTGAAATAATATTTTAAGATCGGTCAAATTGTCGACCAGACAGCTTCAACAAACGTTGAGGTACGACAGATCTTGGCATCACTTGTTCATCAAGGAATTTCCTAAGGAATTTAAATCGTAACTTCAGTTTGTAAGCCTTGATTAGCGATTTGGAGAAATCAGTAACGGAAGGAGAAAATCCAGGATAGCTTGTAGAGAAGTAATAGAAGAGCCGTGTGAAGTCCATGATTGGAAAGGATCACAATTTTGCGCGTGATCAAGATATTCCTATGAGTCCACGGGGAAAATGAAACACGAAATGTTCCCAAGTGCACTTTCGTGTAATAATCACATCTTCAGGGGAGACACAAGAAAGAAATATAATAGTCTGTTGATATACATCGAAGAGACAAAGCTAGGACGCCATTTGGTAAACATGTGATTGTCCAAAACATACACCGAGCGTTCATAAACTTATTATTTTACAAATTTTATCAACAATAAATTTATCTAGTTTGTATAGACCACCACTAATATTAAGATTATAATTCTTTGTGTATCTAATACTAGAAGATTCAATGATATTTCTCTTGGTAATAGAGTTAGTGTTAATAACTGAGATGGCGTTACTACAGTCAATACAATGATCATAGTTTATAACGTTAATATACAAGGCATTTGATTCTTGTCCCGTTCTTATACTATATTTTTGTTGCCTAAGTCTAACAGAAAGATCCTTACCAGTCTGACCAACATAAAATTTATCACAGTTTACACAAGGTACTACTTTATAGATGCATCCAAGAGAAATTCATGCTGAATTCGTGATTAAGATATTCTTTATAGTATTATTGTTGCTAAAGGCAACATTTACATTAAAGGATTTAAGCAACCTGGGAAGCAAAGTGAAATTATTATTAAAAGGGAGAACTAAAAGATTCTTGGTGTCAATAGGAGGTTTGGGTTCAACTCTATAGAATTATTTCTTTGCTAACTTAAGGGATTTATCAATGAAAGATCTAGGGTACTTTAACTTAGATCCGATAGAATATATCTTAAACTCATCATCAATAAACTTTGGACTTCAAATACGTAATGCCCTAAGGAACATAGATTGAAATGATGATAATTGAACTCTATCATGTTTATATTTATTTATATATTTTATTTATTATACTTTGTCGCTGTCTCCCGCGTTTGCGAGGTAGCGCAAGGAAACAGACGAAAGAAATGGCCCAACCCCCCCCATACACATGTATATACATACGTCCACACACGCAAATATACATACCTACACAGCTTTCCATGGTTTACACCAGACGCTTCACATGCCTTGATTCAATCCACTGACAGCACCTCAACCCCGGTATACCACATCGCTCCAATTCACTCTATTCCTTGCCCTCCTTTCACCCTCCTGCATGTTCAGGCCCCGATCACACAAAATCTTTTTCACTCCATCTTTCCACCTCCAATTTGGTCTCCCTCTTCTCCTCGTTCCCTCCACCTCCGACACATATATCCTCTTGGTCAATCTACTTCACTCATTCTCTCCATGTGCCCAAACCACTTCAAAACACCCTCTTCTGCTTTCTCAACCACGCTCTTTTTATTTCCACACATCTCTCTTACCCTTACGTTACTCACTCGATCAAACCACCTCACACCACACATTGTCCTCAGACATCTCATTTCCAGCACATCCATCCTCCGGCGCACAACTCTATCCATAGCCCACGCCTCGCAACCATACAACATTGTTGGAACCACTATTCCTTCAAACATACCCATTTTTGCTTTCCGAGATAATGTTCTCGACTTCCACACATTCTTCAAGGCCCCCAGAATTTTCGCCCCCTCCCCCACCCTATGATCCACTTCCGCTTCCATGGTTCCATCCGCTGCCAGATCCACTCCCAGATATCTAAAACACTTCACTTCCTCCAGTTTTTCTCCATTCAAACTCACCTCCCAATTGACTTGACCCTCAACCCTACTGTACCTAATAATCTTGCTCTTATTCACATTTACTCTTAACTTTCTTCTTCCACACACTTTACCAAACTCAGTCACCAGCTTCTGCAGTTTCTCACATGAATCAGCCACCAGCGCTGTATCATCAGCGAACAACAACTGACTCACTTCCCAAGCTCTCTCATCCTCAACAGACTTCATACTTGCCCCTCTTTCCAAATATCTTGCATTCACCTCCCTAACAACCCCATCCATAAACAAATTAAACAACCATGGAGACATCACACACCCCTGCCGCAAACCTACATTCACTGAGAACCAATCACTTTCCTCTCTTCCTACACGTACACATGCCTTACATCCTCGATAAAAACTTTTCACTGCTTCTAACAACTTGCCTCCCACACCATATATTCTTAATACCTTCCACAGAGCATCTCTATCAACTCTATCATATGCCTTCTCCAGATCCATAAATGCTACATACAATCCATTTGCTTTTCTAAGTATTTCTCACATACATTCTTCAAAGCAAACACCTGATCCACACATCCTCTACCACTTCTGAAACCACACTGCTCTTCCCCAATCTGATTCTCTGTACATGTCTTCACCCTCTCAATCAATACCCTCCCATATAATTTACCAGGAATACTCAACAAACTTATACCTCTGTAATTTGAGCACTCACTCTTATCCCCTTTGCCTTTGTACAATGGCACTATGCACGCATTCCGCCAATCCTCAGGCACCTCACCATGAGTCATACATACATTAAATAACCTTACCAATCAGTCAACAATACAGTCACCCCCTTTTTTAATAAATTCCACTGCAATACCATCCAAACCTGCTGCCTTGCCGGCTTTCATCTTCTGCAAAGCTTTCACTACCTCTTCTCTGTTTACCAAATCATTTTCCCTAACCCTCTCACTTTGCACGCCACCTCGACCAAAACACCCTATATCTGCCACTCTATCATCAAACACATTCAACAAACCTTCAAAATACTCACTCCATCTCCTTCTCACATCACCACTACTTGTTTTCACCTCCCCATTTGCGCCCTTCACTGAAGTTCCCATTTGCTCCCTTGTCTTACGCACTTTATTTACCTCCTTCCAGAACATCTTTTTATTCTCCCTAAAATTTAATGATACTCTCTCACCCCAACTCTCATTTGCCCTTTTTTCACCTCTTGCACCTTTCTCTTGACCTCCTGTCTCTTTCTTTTATATATCTCCCACTCAATTGCATTTTTTCCCTGCAAAAATCGTCCAATTGCCTCTCTCTTCTCTTTCACTAATACTCTTACTTCTTCATCCCACCACTCACTACCCTTTCTAATCAACCCACCTCCCACTCTTCTCATGCCACAAGCATCTTTTGCGCAATCCATCACTGATTCCCTAAATACATCCCATTCCTCCCCCACTCCCCTTACTTCCTTTGTTCTCACCTTTTTCCATTCTGTACTCAGTCTCTCCTGGTACTTCCTCACACAGGTCTCCTTCCCAAGCTCACTTACTCTCACCACCCTCTTCACCCCAACATTCACTCTTCTTTTCTGAAAACCCATACAAATCTTCACCTTAGCCTTCACAAGATAATGATCAGACATCCCTCCAGTTGCACCTCTCAGCACATTAACATCCAAAAGTCTCTCTTTCGCACGCCTGTCAATTAACACGTAATCCAATAACGCTCTCTGGCCATCTCTCCTACTTACATAAGTATACTTATGTATATCTCGCTTTTTGAACCAGGTATTCCCAATCATCAGTCCTTTTTCAGCACATAAATCTACAAGCTCTTCACCATTTCCATTTACAACACTGAACACCCCATGTATACCAATTATTCCCTCAACTGCCACATTACTCACCTTTGCATTCAAATCACCCATCACTATAACCCGGTCTCGTGCATCAAAACCACTAACACACTCATTCAGCTGCTCCCAAAACACTTGCCTCTCATGATCTTTCTTATGCCCAGGTGCATATGCACCAATAATCACCCACCTCTCTCCATCAACTTTCAGTTTTACCCATATTAATCGAGAATCTACTTTCTTACATCTATCACATACTCCCACAACTCCTGTTTCAGGAGTATTGCTACTCCTTCCCTTGCTCTTGTCCTCTCACTAACCCCTGACTTTACTCCCCAGACATTCCCAAACCACTCTTCCCCTTTACCCTTGAGCTTCGTTTCACTCAGAGCCAAAACATCCAGGTTCCTTTCCTCAAACATACTACCTATCTCTCCTTTTTTCACATCTTGGTTACATCCACACACATTTAGGCACCCCACTCTGAGCCTTCGAGGAGGATGAGCACTCCCCGCGTGACTCCTTTTTCTGTTTTCCATTTTAGAAAGTTAATACAAGGAGCGGAGGATTTCTGGCCCCCCGCTCCCGTCCCCTCTAGTCGCTTTCTACGACACGCGAGGAATACGTGGGAAGTATTCTTTCACCCTTATCTCCAGGGATAGTATAGATATATATACACATATACACATACACACACATACACATACATACGCACATATACACACACACACACATACATATGAATACATATGAAAAATGTAAGAAACGATCTAGAAAACTGAAACTTCTAGCTTGAAATGAATGAAAAATGAATGTCACATAATGGTTCAACCTCTGGCTATGGAAAAAGGAAATGTATAATTTATTTACACAAACGTCAATAGCAGTTCTCATCAATTTAACCACTGTATCAATAAGCTTCAATGTCTAAGCTACATTCTTCTCCAATTTCACTATTTTCTTGTCAAAACACCATGTATGAAAACTATCACTCCAGTAACACAACTACAAAAATTTACTTCCCCTTTAAAAAAAAAGTTCTGGGGAAGTCTGTCTCGATACACTGCGGGAAACTCTAACACCTGGCGGGGTTTGTGTTGTGATGAGTAATAATGGATATATGAGCATACATTGGTGGGTTTTCTTTATATGCTAAACTTTAATTTGTTTCCTTGTCTATGGATCATGCAATCTAAAAATGGTAATATACCATTATTTTCATTTTCTACAGTAAATTTGGTGGAAGGTACCAAATTGTTAACTAAGGGGAGAAATATTTGTAAATTTTCATTTGTTGGCCCAACACAAAGAACATCATCGACATACCTAAACCAAATTGCATTAGAAGGTAAGATATCCTTTAGTAATTTTGTTTCAAAAATTTCCATGTAAAGATTACTTAGTACAGGTGAAAGAGGGTTACCCATTGCCATACCAAATTTTTGAGCATGATAATCTCTATTAGATTGAAATACGCAGTCTTTTAACTTTAAACACCTAAGAGCTGCTCTGTTGTTTGAACACGTAAGAGACGATCTATTGTCTGAACACCTAAGAGTTGATCTGTTTTTTCAGCACATAAGAGTTGATCTGTTCTTTAGCACGTAATAACTGATATGTCGTTTCGAGAAGTAAGAACAGATCTGCTGTTTAAAGACCTAAGAGCTGATCTGTTGTTTGGACACGTATAAGCTGATCTGTTGTTTGAACAATTAAGAGCTGATCTGTTGTTTGACCTTGTAAGAGCTGATCTATTGTTTGGACACGTAAGAGCTGATTTGTTGTTTAAACACCTAAGTGCGGATCTGTTGTTTCGACAAGTGAGATGATCAGTTGTTTGAACACATAAGAGATGATCTCTTGCTTGGACATGTAAGAGCTCGTCTCTTGTTTAAAGACCTAAGAGCTACTCTGTTGTTTAAACAGATAAGAGCTGATCTGTTGTTTGAATACCTTAGAGTTGATCTGTTGTTTCAACACATAGGAGGTGATCTGTTCTTTAGCACGTAAGACCTGATCTGTTGCTTGGAGAAGTAAGAGCAGATCTGTTGTTCAAACACCTATCGAGCTGATCTGTTGTTTGAACACGTAAAAGCTGATCTGTTGTTTGAACAACTAAGAGCTGATCTGTTGTTTGTCCATGTAGGAGCTGATCTGTTGTATGGACACATAAGAGTTGATATGTTGTTTAAACACATAACAGCTAATCTGTTGTTTGGACACGTAAAAGCTGATCTGTTGTTTGATCAAAATAAGAGCTGATCTGTTGTTTGACCACGTAAGAGCTGATATGTTGTTTGGACACGTGAGCATATCTGTTGTTTGAACACGTGAGAGCTGATCTGTTGTTTGGACACATACGTTCTGATCTTTTGTTTGAACATGTAAGAGCAGATCTGTTATCTAAACATGTAAGAGTTAATCTGTTGTTTGAACACGTAATAGCTGATCTATTGTTTCAACACAGAAGAGCTCATCTGTTATTCAAAGTCGTGAGAGCTGATCTATTTGAACACGTAAAAACTAATCTGTTGTTTCAACGCGTAAGAGCTGGTCTGTTATTTGAACATGTAAGAGCTGATATGTTGTTTGGACACGTAAGAGCTGATCTGTTGTTTAAACGCGTAAGAGCTAATATGCTGTTTAACACATAAGAGCAGATCTGTTGTTTAGACACGTAAAAGCTGATTTTTTTTTAACACGTAAACGCTGATCTGTTATTTGCACACTTAAAAGCTGATCTGTTGTTTGGACACGTAGGAACTGATTTGTTTTTTGAACACGTAAGAGCTGATCTGCTTTTTTCGACACGCAAAAGCTGATCTGTTGTTTGGACACGTAAGAGCTGATCTGTTGTTTGAACACGTAAAAGCTGATCTGTTGTTTGAAAACGTAAGAGCTGATCTGTTTTTGAACACGTAAGAGGTGATCTGTTTTTTTGCACACGTATGAGCTGATCTGTTATTTGAACACGCAAGAATGGATCAGATGTTTGAACACCTAATAGCTGAACTGTAATTCTGAACACGAAAGAGCTAGTCTTTTGTTTGAACCCCTAAGAGCTAATCTGCTGTTTTACACATAAGAGCTGATTTGTTGTTTGAAAACGTAGGAGCTGATCTGTAGTTTCAACACATGAGAGCTGATCTGTTGATTGAACACGTAAGATCTGACCTGTTGTTTGAAAAAGTAAGAGCTAATCTATTCTTTTAAACCTTTAGAGCTGATCTATTGTTTGAACACGTATAAGTTCATCTTTTGTTTGATCACGTAAGAGCTGATCCGTTGTTCGAACACGTGAGTTAGTCTCTAGTTTCAACAAATAAGAGCTGTTCTCTTGTTTGAACAATGTAATACCTGGTCTGTTATTTGAACACGTAAGAGTGGATCTGTTGTTTGAATACGTAAGAGCTGTTCTGGTGTTTGAACACGTAAGAGCTGTTCCATTGTTTCAACACCTAAGAGTTGATCTCTTGTTTGAACAAGTATGAGCTGATCTGTTGTTTGAACACGTAAGAGCTGATCTGCTATTTGAACACGTAGGATCTGATCTGTTGTTTGAAAACGTAACAGTTGATCTTTGAACACGTAAGAGCTGATCTTTTGTTTAGCACGTAAGAGATGATCTCTTGTTTGGACATGTAAGATCTGATCTCTTGTTTAAACACCTAAGAGCTGCTCTGTTGTTTGAATACGTAAGAAACGATCTATTGTTTGAACACCTAAAAGTTGATCTGTTGTTTCAGCACATAAGAGCTGATCTGTTCTTTAGCACGCAAGAACTGATATGTCGTTTCGAGAAGTAAGAGCAGTTACCTGCTGTTTAAAGACCTAAGAGCTGATCTGTTGTTTGGACACGTAAAAGCTGATCTGTTGTTCGAACAATTAAGCGCTGGCCTGTTGTTTGAACAATTAACAGCTGATCTGCTGTTTGACCTCGTGAGAGCTGATCTGTTGTTTGGACACGTAAGAGCTGATTTGTTGTTTAAACACCTATAAGCTGATCTGTTGTTTGGACACGTGATCTTATCTTTTGTTTGAATACATAAGAGCAGATCTGTTATTTGAACACGTAAGAGTTAAACTGTTGTTTGAACACGTAAGAGCTGCTCTGTTGTTTGAACACATAAGAGCTGATCTGTTATTTGAAGACGTAAGATCCGATCTGTTTGAATACGTAAAGACTGCTTTGCTGTTTGAACACTTATGACCTGGTCTGTTGTTTGAACACTTAAGAGCTGATATGTTTTTTGGACACGTAAGAGCTGATATGTTGTTCAGACACGTAAGAGCTGATCTCTTTTAAACACGCAAGAGGTGATCTGTGATTTGGACACGTAAAAGCTGATCTGATGTTCGAACACGTAAGAACTGATTTGTTTTTTGAACACGTAGAAGCTGAGCTGTTTTTTCGACACCTAAGAGCAGATCTGTTCTTTGGACACGTAAAAGCTGATCTGTTGTTTGAACACGTAAAAGCTGATCTTTTGTTTGAACACCTAAGAGGTCATCTGTTTTTGAACACGTAAGTGCTGCTCTGTTTTTATCACATGTAAGAGCTGACCAGTTATTTGAACACGCAAGACTTGATCCGATGTTTGAACAGGTAATAACTGAACTGCTCTTTAAGCACGAAAGAGCTGATGTTTTGTTTGAACAAGTAAGAGCTAATCTGTTCTTTTACACATAAGAGCTGATTATACATGAGAGCTGATCTGTTGATTGAACACGTATGAGGTAATCTGTTCTTTGAAAAAGTAAGAGCTGATCGATTGTTTTAGCACTTAAGAGCTGATCTGTTGTTTGGACACGTAAGAGCTGATCTAATATTTGAACACGTAAGAGTTAATCTGCTGTTTGAACATGTAAGAGCTGATCTTTAGTTTGAACAAGTAAAAGTTTATCCTTTGTTTGAACACGTAAAAGCTGATCCGTTGTTTAAACACGTGAATTAGTCTGTTGTTTGAACACGTAAGTACTGTTCTGTTGTCTGAACAATGTAAGACCTGGTCTGTTGTTTGAACACGTAAGACCTGATCTCTTGTTTGAACACGTAAGAGCTGATCTGCTGTTTCAACACCCAAGGGCTGATCTGTAGTTTGAGCAAGTAAGAGCTGATCTGTTGATTGAACAAGTAAGAGCTGATCTGTTGTTTGAGCACGTAGTTGATCTGTTGTTTGAAAACTCAACAGTTGATATGTTGTTTGAACACGTAGGAGATGATGTATTGTTTAACACGTAAGGTCTGATCTCTTGTTTGGACATGGAAAACATGATCTCTTGTCTAAACACCTAAGAGCTGCTCTGTTGTTTGAACTCGTAAGAGCTGATCTATTGTTTGAACACCTAAGAGTTGATCTGTTGTTTCAGCACGTAAGAGCTGATCTGATGTTTCAAAACGTAAGAGTTGATCGATTGTTTTAGCACTTAAGAGCTGATCTCTTGTTTGGACACGTAAAGGCTTATCTAACAATTGAACACGTAAGATTTAATCTGCTGTTTGAACATGTAAGAACCGATTTTTAGTTTGAACACGTAAAATTTATCTTTTATCCGATCAGTTGTTTAAGCACGTGAATTAGTTTTTTGAACGTGTAAGTGCTGTTCTGTTGTTTGAGCAATGTAAGACCTAGTCTGTTGTTTGAACACGTAAGAGCTGATCTGTTCTTGAACACGTAAGAGCTGATCTCTTGTGTGAACAAGTTAGAGCTGATCTGTTGCTTCAACACCCAAGAACTGATCTGTTGTTTGAACAGGAGCTGATATGTAGTTTGAACAAGTAAAAGCTGATCTGTTGTTTGAACACGTAGGAGTTGATCTGTTGTTTAAAAACGTACCAGTTGATCTGTTGTTTGAACACGTAAGAACTGAACTTTTGTTTAACACGTAAAAGTTGATGTCTTGTTTGGACATGTCAAAGATGATCTCTTCTTTAAACACCTAACAGCTGTTCTGTTATTTAAAAACGGAAGAGCTGATCTATTGTTTGAACACCTAAGAGTTGGTCTGTTGTTTCAACACGTAAGAGCTGATCCGTTCTTTAGCACGTAAGAACTGATTTTGGACAAGTAAGAGCAAATCTGTTGTTTAAACACCTAAGAGCTGATCTGTTGTTTGGACACGTAAAAGCTGATCTGTTCTTTGAACAATTAGGACCTGGTCTGTTGTTTGACAACGTAAGAGCTGATCTATTGTTTGACAACGTTACAGCTGATCTATTGTTTGGACACGTAAGAGCTGATATGTTGTTTAAACACATAAAAGCTGATCTGTTGTTTAGACACGTAAAACCTGATCTGTCGTTTGAACAAGTAAGAACTGATCTGTTGTTTGACCATGTAAGAGCTGATCTGTTGCTTGGACACGTGAGCTGAACTGTTGTTTGAACACGTAAGAGCTGATCTGTTGTTTGAACACGTGAGATCTGATCCTTTGTTTGAACATGTAAGAGCAGATCTGTTATTTGAACACTAAGAGTTAATCTGTTGTTTAAACACGTAATAGCTAAGCGATTGTTTGAACACGTAAGAGCTGATATGTTATTTAAAGACGTAAGCGCTGATCTGTTTCAACGCGTAAAAACTGCTCTGTTGTTTGAACAAGTAAGAACTGATTTGTTTTTTGAACACGTAAGAGCTGATCTGTTTTTTCGACACGCAAGAGCTGATCTGTTGTTTAGACACATAAGAGCTGATCTATTGTCTGAACACGTAAAAGCTGATCTGTTGTTTGAACACGTAAGAGCTGATCTGTTCTTGAACACGTAAGAGCTGATCTGTCCTTTTACACACGTAAGACCTGATCTGTTATTTGAACACGCAATATTTGATCTGATGTTTGAACACGTTATAGCTGAACTGTTGTTTGAACACGACAGCTGATCTTTTGTTTGAACACGTAAGGGCTTATCTGTTGTTTTACACGTAAGAGCTGATCTGTTTGAAAACGCAAGAGCTGCTCTGTTGTTTGAGCACGCAAGAGCTGATCTCTTGTTTCAACACATGAGAGCTGATATGTTGATTGAACACGTTGGAGATGACCTGTTGTTTGAAAAAGTATGAGCTGATCTATCATCTTAACACTTAAAAGCTGATCTGTTGTTTGAACATGTAAAATCTGATCTCTTGTTTGAACAAGTAACAGCTGATCTGCTATCTGAACAGGTAAGAGTAAATCTGCTGTTTGAACGATCTTTGGTTTGAACACGTAAAACTTTATCTTTTATTTCAACACGTACGAGCCGATCCGTTGTTTCAACACGTGAGTTAGTCTGTTGTTTGAACCCGTAAGAGCTGTTCTGTTGTTTGGAAAATGTAAGACCTGGTCTGTTGTTTGATCACGTAAGAGCTCATCTGTTTTTTTGAACACGTAATAGTTGATCTCTTATTTGATTATGTAAGAGCTGATCTCTTGTTTGAAAAAGTAACATGATCTGTTGTTTGAACAAGTTAGAGCTGATCTGTTGTTTCAACAAGTAGGAGTTGATCTCTTGTTTGAAAACGTAACAGTTGATCTGCTGTTTGAACACGTAAGAGCTGAACTTTTGCTTAGCACGTAAGAGCTGATCTCTTCTTTGGACATGTAAGAGCTGATATATTGTTTAAACACCCAAGAGCTGCTCTGTTGTTTGAAAGCGTAAGAGCTGATCTATTGTCTAAACACCTAAGAGTTGATCTGCTGTTTCAACACGTAAGAGTTGATATGTTCTTTAGCACGAAAAAACTGACCTGTTATTTGGACAAGTAAGAGTAGATCTGTTGTTTAAACACCTAAGAGCTAATCTGTTGGTTGGACACTACTAAAAGCTGATCTGTTGTTTGAACAATTAAGGGCTGATCTGTTGTTTGACCATGTAAGAGCCGATCTGTTGTTTGGACACGTAAGAACTGATCTGTTGTTAGAACGAGTAAGAGCTAATCTGTTATTTGCACACGTAAGAGTTGATCTGTTGTGTGAGCTCGTATTACCTGATCTGTTGTTTGAACACGTATTTGCTGATCTGTTGTTTGAACACCTAAGAGCTGATCTGTTGTTTGATAATGTAAGAGCTGATCTGTTGTTTGGACACGTAATAGCTGATCTGTTGTTTGAACACGTAAGAAGTGTTCTGTTGGCTGAACACGTAAGAGCTGATCTTCTGTTTCAACACGTAAGATCTGATCTGTTGTTTGGACACGTAAGAGCTGATATGTTCTTTGGACACGTAAGAGCAGATCTGTTGTTTGGGCAAGTAAGAGTTGATCTGTTGTTTAAGCACGTAGAAGCTGATTTGTTGTTTTGATACGTAAGATATAATCTGTTCTTTGAACACGTTAGAGCTGATCTGTTCTTTGAACACGTAGAAGTTGATCTGTTGTTTGAAAACGTAACAGATGATCTGTTGTTTGAACAAGTAAGAGCTGATCTTTTCTTTAACACTTAAGAGCTGATCTCATGTTTGGACATGTAAAAGATGATCTCTTGTCTAAACACCTAAGAGCTGCTCTGTTGTTTGAACACGTAAGAGCTGATCTATTGCTTGAACACCTAAGAGTTGATATGTTGTTTCAACACGTAAGAGCTGATCTGTTCTCTGAAAAAGTAAGAGCTGGTGGATTGTTTAAGCACAAGAGCTAATCTCTTGTTTGGACACGTAAGAGTTGATCCTATATTTGAACACGTAAGAGTTATTCTGCTGTTTCAAGATAAGAGAGCCGATCTTTAGCTTGAACACGTAAAACATTATCTTTTGTTTTAATAAGTAAGAGATGATCCGTTGTTTAAACACGTGAATTAGTCTGTTGTTTGAGCACGTAAGAGCTGTTCTGTTGTTTGAAGTGTAAGACCTGATCTGTTGTTTGAACACGTAAGAGCTGATCTCTTGTTTGAACTCGTAAGAGCTGCTATCTTGTTTGAACACGTAAGAGCTGATCTGTTGTTTAAACAAGTAAAATCTGATCTGATGTTTTGAACACATAAGAGCTGATCTGTTGTTTGGACATATAATAGCTGATCTTCTTTTGAACATGTAAGAGCTGATCTGTTGTTTGAACATGTAAGAGCTGATCTGTTGTTTAAACAAGTAATAGCTGATCTGTTGTTTTACCACGTAAGGGCTTATGTGTTGTTTTGACACGTAAGAGCTGATCTGTCTTTTCAAAAGGCAGGAGCTAATATTTTGTTTGGGCAAATAAGAGCTGATCTGGTGTTTCAAAACATAAGAGCTAATCTGTCTTTTCAACACGTAAGATCTAAGCTGTTATTTGAACCCGTAAGAATTGATCTGTTCTTTGAACACGTAAGAGCTGATCTGTTGGTTGAACAGGTAAGAGCTGATCTGTTTTTTGAGCACCTAAGAGCTGATTTGTTATGTGAACCCGTAAGAGTTGATTTGTTTTTTGAACAAGTAAGAACTGATCTGTTGTTTGAGCACGTAAGAGCTGATCTTTTGTTATGACACGTAAGAGCTGATCAGTTGTTTGAACACGTAAGAGCTGATCTGTTGTTTCAAAACGTAGGAGCTGATTTGTTATCGAACACTTAAGAGCTAATCTACTATCTTGAACACGTAAGAGCTGATCTGTTTTTTGAAGATGTAAGAGCTGAGTTGTTCTTTGAACACGTAAGAGCTGATCCTTTGTTTGGACATATAAGAGCAGATCTGTTTTTAAACAGGTAAGAGCTGATCTGTTCTTTGAACACGTAAGAGTTGATCTGTTGTTTGAACAAGTAAAAGCTGATCTGTTGTTTTAACGCGTAAGAGCTGATCTGTTGCTTGAACAAGTAAGAGCTGATCCGTTGTTTGAACATCTAGGAGTTGATATCTTGTTTGAAAACGTAACTGTCGATCTATTTTTTGAACACGTAAGAGCTGATCTTTTGTTTAACACGTAAGAGCTGATCTCTTCTTTGGACATGTAAGAGCTGATATATTATTTAAACACCTAAGAGCTGCTCTGTTGTTTGAAAACGTAGGAGCTCATTTATTGTCTAAACACCTAAGAGCTGATCTGTTGTTTCAACGCGTAAGAGCTGATCTGTTCCTTAGCAAGTAAGAACTGACCTGTTATTTGGACAAGTGAAAGCAGATCTGTTGTTTAGACACCTAAGAGCTAATTTGTTGGTTGGACACGTAAGAGCTGATCTATTGTTTGGATACGTAAGAGCTGATTTGTTTTTAGAACAAGTAAGAGCTAATCTGTTATTTGCACAAGGAGGAGTTGATCTGTTGTTTCAACGCGAATTTGGTAATCTGTTGTTTGAACACGTAAGAGCTGATCTGTTGTTTGATAATGTAAGAGCAGATCTGTTGTTTGGACGCGTAAAATCTGATCTTTTTTGAACACGTAAGAGGCGATCTGTTGTTTGAACACATAAGAGCTGATCTGCTGTTTCAACACATAAGATCTGATCTGTTGTTTGGACACGTAAGAGATGGTATGTTCTGTGGACACTTAAGAGCTGATCTGTTATTCAGGCAAGTAGGAGCTGATCTGTTGTTTGAACACGTAAAAGCTGATCTGTTGTTTAGATACGTAAGATATGATATGTTGTTTGAACTCGTTAGAGCTGATCTGTTCTTTGAATACATAGGAGTTGATCTGTTGCTTGAAGACGTAACAGATGATCTGTTGTTTGAACACGTAAGAACTGATCTTTTCTTGAACACTTAAGAGCTGATCTCATGTTTGGACTTGTAAAAGATGATTTCTTGTCTTAACACCTAAGAGCTGCTCTGTTGTTTGAACACGTAAGAGCTGACCTGTTGCTTCAACACCTAAGAGGTGATCAGTCGTTTCAATTCGTAAAAGCTGATTTGTTGTTTGGAAAAGTAAGAGTTGATCGATTGTTTAAGCACTTAAGAGCTGATCTCTTGCTTGGACGCGTAACAGCTCATCTCATATTTGAACAATAGGAGTTAATCTGCTGTTTCAACATATGAGAACCGATCTTTACTTTGAACACTTATAAGTGTATCTTTTGTTTTAACAAGTAAAAGATGATCCGTGAATTAGTCTGTTATTTGAGCACGTAAGAGCTGTTGTGTTGTTTGAACAATGTAAGACCTGGTCTGTTGTTTGATCACGTAAGAGCTCATCTGTTTTTTTGAACACGTAATAGCTGATCTCTTATTTGAACATGTAAGAGCTCATCTGTTCTTTCAACACCTAAGAGCTGATCTGTTGTTTCAACAAGCAAGAGCTGATCTGTTGTTTTAACAAGTATGAGCATCTCTGTTGTTTGAACAAGTAGGAGTTGATCTCTTTTTTGAAAGCGTAACAACAGATCTGTTGTTTGAACACGTAAGAGCTGATCTCTTCTTTGGACATGTAAGAGCTGATATATTGTTTAAACACCTAAGAGCTGTTCTGTTGTTTGAGAACGTAAGACCTAATCTATTGTCTAAACACAAAAGAGTTGATCTGTTGTTTCAACACGTAAGAACTGATCTGTTCTTTAGCACGTAAGAACTGACTGTTATTTGGACAAGTAAAAGCAGATCTGTTGTTTAGACACCTAAGAGCTAATCTGTTGGTTGGCCACGTAAAAGCTGATCTGTTTTTTGACCAATTAAGGGCTGATCTGTTGTTTGACCACGTAAGAGCTGATCCGTTGATTCGATACGTAAGAGCTGATCTGTTGTTCGAACAAGTAAGAGCCAATCTGTTATTTGCACAAGTAAGAGTTGATCTGTTGTTTGAAAACGTATTTGCTGATCTGTCTTTGAATACGTGAGAGCTGATCTGTTGTTTGATGATGCAAGAGCTGATCTTTTGTTTGGACACCTAAGAGCTGATCTGTTGTTTGAACACGTAAGAGGTGATCACTTGTTTGAACACGTAAGAGCTGATCTATTGTTTGAACACCTAAGAGTTGATTTGTTGTTTTAACACGTAAGAGCTGATCGGTTGTATGAAAAAGTAAGAGTTGATCGATTGTTTAAGCACCTAAGAGCTGATCTCTTGTTTGGACAAGTATGAGCTGATCTCATATTTGAACACGTAAGAGTTATTCTACTGTTTCAACATGTGAGAGCCGATCTTTAGTTTGAACACGCAAAAGTTTATCTTTTGTTTTAACAGGTAAGACATGATCCGTTGTTTAAACACGTGAATTAGTCTGCTGTTTGAGCACGTAAGAGCTGTTCTGCTGTTTGAACAATGTAAGACCTGGTCTGTTGTTTGATCACGTAAGAGCTCATCTGTTGTTTGAACACGTAATAGCTGATCTCTTATTTGAACATGTAAGAGCTGATCTGTTGTTTCAACACCTAAGAGCTGATCTGTTGTTTCCACAAGCAAGATCTGATATGTTGTTTGAACAAATAAAAGCATCTTTGTTGTTTGAACAAGTAGGAGTTGATCTCTTGTTTGAAAGTGTAACAACTGATCTGTTGTTTGAAAACGTAACAGATAATCTCTTGTTTGAACACGTAAGATCTGATCTTTTCTTTAACACTCAAGAGCTGATATCATGGTTGGACATGTAAAAGATGATCTCTTGTCTAAACACCTAAGACCTGCTCTGTTGTTTGAGCACGTTAAAGCTGATCTATTGCTTGAGCACCTAAGAGATGATCTGTTGTTTCAACAAGCAAGAGCTGATCTGTTGTTTGAACAAGTAAGGGCATCTCTATTGTTTGAACAAGTAGTAGTTGATCTCTTGTTTGAAAGTGTAACAAGTGATCTGTTGTTTGAAAACGTAGCAGATGATCTGTTGTTTGAACACGTAAGAACTGATCTTTTCTTTAACTCTTAAGAGCTTATATCATGGTTGGACATGTAAAAGATGATCTACTGTTTAAACACCCAAGAGTTGATCTGTTGTTTTAACACGTAAGCGCTGATCTGTTGTATGAAAAAGTAAGAGTTGATCGATTGTTTAAGCATTTAAGAGTTGATCTCTTGTTTGGACACGTAACAGCTCATCTCATATTTGAACACGTAAGAGTTATTCTGCTGTTTCAACAAGTGAGAGCCGATCTTTAGTTTGAACACGTAAAAGTTTATCTTTTGTTTTAACAAATAAGAGATTATCCGTTGTTTAAACACGTGAATTAGTCTGTTGTTTGAGCACGTAAGAGCTGTTGTGTTGTTTGAACAATGTAAGACCTGGTCTGTTGTTTGATCACGTAAGAGCTCATCTGTTGTTTGAACACGTAATAGCTGATCTCTTATTTGAACATGTAAGAGCTGATATGTTGTTTCAGCACCTAAGAGCTGATCTGTTGTTTCAACAAACAAGAGCTAATATGTTGTTTGAACAAGTAAAAGCATCTTTGTTGTTTGAACAAGTAGGAGTTGATCTCTTGTTTGAAAGTGTAACGACTGATCTGTTATTTGAAAACGTAACAGATAATCTCTTGTTTGAACACGTAAGATCTGATCTTTTCTTTAACCCTTAAGAGCTCATATCATGGTTGGACATGTAAAAGATGATCTCTTGTCTAAACACCTAAGACCTGCTCT
Source organism: Panulirus ornatus (assembly GCF_036320965.1). NCBI lineage: Eukaryota > Metazoa > Arthropoda > Malacostraca > Decapoda > Palinuridae > Panulirus > Panulirus ornatus. The sequence goes on from NC_092224.1 coordinate 46,174,975, forward strand.
GTTGTTTGAGCACGTTAAAGCTGATCTATTGCTTGAACACCTAAGAGATGATCTGTTGTTTCAACAAGCAAGAGCTGATCTGTTGTTTGAACAAGTAAGGGCATCTCTATTGTTTGAACAAGTAGTAGTTGATCTCTTGTTTGAAAGTGTAACAACTGATCTGTTGTTTGAAAACGTAACAGATAATCTGTTGTTTGAACACGTAAGAACTGATCTTTTCTTTAACTCTTAAGAGCTTATATCATGGTTGGACATGTAAAAGATGATCTACTGTTTGAACACCTAAGAGTTGATCTGTTGTTTTAACACGTAAGAGCTGATCTGTTGTATGAAAAAGTAAGAGTTGATCGATTGTTTAAGCATTTAAGAGTTGATCTCTTGTTTGGACACGTAACAGCTCATCTCATATTTGAACACGTAAGAGTTATTCTGCTGTTTCAACAAGTGAGAGCCGATCTTTAGTTTGAACACGTAAAAGTTTATCTTTTGTTTTAACAAGTAAGAGATTATCCGTTGTTTAAACACGTGAATTAGTCTGTTGTTTGAGCACGTAAGAGCTGTTGTGTTGTTTGAACAATGTAAGACCTGGTCTGTTGTTTGATAACGTAAGAGCTCATCTGTTGTTTGAACACGTAATAGCTGATCTCTTATTTGAACATGTAAGAGCTGATATGTTGTTTCAGCACCTAAGAGCTGATCTGTTGTTTCAACAAACAAGAGATAATATGTTGTTTGAACAAGTAAAAGCATCTTTGTTTTTTGAACAAGTAGGAGTTGATCTCTTGTTTGAAAGTGTAACAACTGATCCGTTATTTGAAAACGTAACAGATAATCTCTTGTTTGAACACGTAAGATCTGATCTTTTCTTTAACCCTTAAGAGCTCATATCATGGTTGGACATGTAAAATATGATCTCTTGTTTAAACACTTAAGACCTGCTCTGTTGTTTGAGCACGTTAGAGCTGATCTATTGCTTGAACACCTAAGAGTTGATCTGTTGTTTCAACAAGCAAGAGCTGATCTATTGTTTGAACAAGTAAGAGCATCTCAGTTGTTTGAACAAGTAGGAGTTGATCTCTTGTTTGAAAGTGTAACAACTGATCTGTTGTTTGAAAACGTAACAGATAATCTGTTGTTTGAACGCGTTAGAACTGATCATTTCTTTAACACTTAAGAGCTTATATTATGGTTGGACATGTAGAAGATGATCTGTTGTCTAAACACCTAAGAGGTGCTCTGTTGTTTGAACACGTAAGAGCTGATCTGTTGTTTGAACACCTAAGAGCTGATATCTTGTTTGAACACGTAAGAAGTGATCTGTTGTTTGAACAAGTAAAAGCTGATCTGATGTTTTGAACACATAAGAGCTGATCTGTTGTTTGGACATGTAAGAGCTGATCTGCTGTTTGGACATGTAAGAGCTGATCTGTTTCTGAACACGTAAGAACTGATTTGTTGTTTGCAAATGTAAGAGCTGATCTGTTGTTTAAACAAGTAATAGCTGATCTGTAGTTTTAACACGTAAGAGCTTATCTGTTGTTTTGACACGTAAGAGCTGATCTCTTATTTCAACAGGCAAGAGCTGATATTCTGTTTGGGCAAGTAAGAGCTGATCTGGTGTTTCAACACATAAGAGCTAATCAGTCGTTTGAACACGTAAGATAAAATGTGCTTTGAACCCGTAAGAACTGATCTGTTCTTTGAACACGTAAAGCTGATCTGTTGGTTGAACATGTAAGAGCTGATCTGCTGTTTTGAAACGTAAGAGCTGATATGGTCTTTGAAGACGTAAGAGCTGATCTCTTGTTTTAACATGTAAGAGCTGACTTGTTATTTGAGCCCGTAAGAGTTGATCTGTTCTTTGAACACGTAAGAGCTGATCTTTGTTTGAACACGTAGGAGCTGATTTGTTTATTGAACACGTAAGAGTTAATCTACTAGCTTGAACACGTAAGAGCTGATATGCTTTTTGAAGATGGAAAAGCTGATCTATTCTTTGAACACGTAAGAGCTGATCTTTTGCTTGGACATATAAGAGTAGATCTGTTTTTAAACACGTAAGAGCTGATCTGTTGTTTGAACAAGTAAAAGCTGATCTGTTGTTTAAACACCTAAAAGCCAATCTGTAGGTTAGACACGTAAAAGCTGATCTGTTGTTTGAACAATTAAGGGCTGATCTGTTGTTTGACTACACGTAAGAGCTGATCTGTTGTTTCAATACTTAAGAGCTGATCTGTTGTTCGAACAAGTAAGAACTAATCTGTTATTTACACACGTAAGAGTTGATCTGTTGTTTGAATACGTATTTGCTGTTCCGTTGTTTGAACACGTAAAAGCTGATCTGTTGTTTCATAATGTAAGAGCTGATCTGTTGTTCGGACACGTAAGACCTGATCTGTTGTTTGAACAAGTAAGAGGTGATCTGTTGTTTGAACACGTATTTGCTGTTCCATTGTTTGAACTCGTGAGAGCTGATCTGTTGTTTCATAATGTAAGAGCTGATCTGTTGTTGGACAAGTAAGATATGATCTGTTGTGTGAACACATAAGAGGTGATCTGTTGTTTGAACAGGTAAGAGCTTATCTGATGTTTCAACACGTAAGATCTGATCTGTTGTTTGGACACGTAAGAGCTGATATGTTATTTGGACACGTAAGAGCTGATCTGTTATCTGGGCAAGTAAGAGCTGATCAGGTGTTTGAACACGCAAAACCTGATCTGTTGTCTAGATACGTATGATATAATCTGTTGTTTGAACACGTTAGAGCTGATCTGTTCTTTGAATAAGTAGGAGTTGATCTGTTGTTTGAAAACGTATCAAATGATTTGTTGTTTGAGCACGTAAGAGCTGATCTTTTCTTTAACACTTAAGAACTGATCTCATGTTTGGAGATGTAAAAGATGATCTCCTGTCTAAACACCTAAGAGCTGCTCTGTTGCTTAAACACGTAAGAGCTGACGTATTGCTTGAACACCTAAGAGTTGAACAGTTGTTTCAACACGTGAGATCTGATCTCTTCTTTGGAAAAGTAAGAGTTGATCGATTGTTTTAACAATTAAGAGCTGATCTCTTGTTTGGAGGCGTAAGAGCTGATCTCATATTTGAACAATAAGAGTTAATCTGCTGTTTCAACATATGAGAACCGATTTTTAGTTTGAACACGTAAAAGTTTATCTTATGTTTTAACAAGTAAAAGATGATCCGTTGTTTAAACACGTGGATTATTCGGTTGTTTGAGCACGTAAGAGCTGTTCTCTTGTTTGAACAATGTCAGACCCGGTCTGTTGTTTGATCACGTAAGAGCTCATCTGTTGTTTGAACACGTAATAGCTGGTCTCTTATTTGAACATGTAAGAGCTGATCTGTTGTTTCAACACCTAAGAGCTGATCTGTTGTTTCAACAAGCAAGAGCTGATCTCTTGTTTGAACAAGTAAGAACATCTCTGTTGTTTGAACAAGTAGAAGTTGATCTCTTGTTTGAAAGCGTAACAACTGATCTGTTCTTTGAACACGTAAGAGCTGATCTTTTGTTTAACACGGAAGAGCTGATCTCTTCTTTGGTCATGTAAGAAATGATATATTGTTTAAACACCTAAGAGCTGCTCTTTTGTTTGAAAACATAAGAGCTGGTCTATTGTCTAAACACCTAGGAGTTGATCTGTTGTTTCAACACATACGAGCTGATCTGTTCCTTAGCACGTAAGAACTGACTCATTTGGACAAGTAAGAGCAAGTCAGTTGTTTAGACACCTAAGAGCTAATCTGTTGGTTGGACACGTAAAAGCAGATCTGTTTTTTGAACAATCAAGGGCTGATCTGTTGTTTGACCACGTAAGAGCTGATCTGTTGTTTGCATACGTAAGAGCTAATCTGTTGTTCGAAAAAGTAAGAGCTAATCTGTTATTTGCACACGTAAGAGTTGATCTCTTGTTTGAACACGTATTTCCCGATCTATTGTATGAACACGTCAGAACTGATCTGTTGTTTGATAATGTAAGAGCTGATCTGTTGTTTGGACACGTAAGAGCTGATCTGTTGTTTTGATACGTAAAATATAATCTGTTGTTCGAACACGTTAGAACTGATCTGTTCTTTTAACACGGAGGAGTTGATCTGCTTTTTCAAAACGTAACAGATGATCTGTTGTTTGAACACGTAAGACCTGATCTTTTCTTTAACACTTAAGAGCAGATCTCATGTTTGGAACTGTAAAAGATGATCTCTTGTCTAAACACCTAAGAGCTGCTCTGTTGTTTGAACACGTAAGAGCTGATCTATTGCTTGAACACCTAAGAGTTGATCTGGTGTTTCAACACGTAAGAGCTGATCTGTTCTATGAAAATGTAAGAGTTAATCGATTGTTTAAGCACTTAAGAGCTGATCTCTTGTTTGGACACGTAAGAGCTGATCTCATACTTGAACACCTAAGAGTTATTCTGCTTTTTCAACATGTGAGAACCGATATTTAGTTTGAACACGTAAAAGTTTATCTTTTGTTTTAACAAGTATGAGATGATCCATTGTTTAAACACGTGAATTAGTCTGTTATTTGAGCACGTAAGAGCTGTTCTGTTGTTTGAACAAAGTAAGACCTGGTCTGTTGTTTGATCCCATAAGAGCTCATCCGTTGTTTGAACACGTAATACCTGATCTCTTATTTGAACATGTAAGAGCTGATCTGTTGTGTCAACACCTAAGAGCTGATCTGTTGTTTCAACAAGCAAGAGCTGATCTCTTGTTTGAACAAGTAAGAGCACCTCTGTTGTTTGAACAAGTAGGAGTTGATCTCTTGTTTGAAAACGTAACAACTGGTCTGTAATTGAACACGTAAGAGCTGATCTATTGTTTAACACGGAAGTGCTTAACTATTCTTTGGACATGTAAGAGCTGATATATTGTTTAAACACCTAAGACCTGCTCTTTTGTTTGAAAACGTAAGAGCTGATCTATTGTCCAAACACCTAAGAGTTGATCAGTTGTTTCAACACGTAAGAGCTGATCTGTTCTTTAGCACGTAAGAACTGACTGTTATTTGGACAAGTAAGAGCAGGTCGGTTGTTTAGACACCTAAGAGCTAATCTGTTGGTTGGACACGTAAAAGCTGATCTGTATTTTGAACAATTAAGGGCCGATCTGTTATTTGACCACGTAAGAGTTTATCTGTTGTTTGGATACGTAAGAGCAAATCTGATGTTCGAAAAAGTAAGAGCCAGTCTGTTATTTTCACACGTAAGAGTTGATCTCTTGTTTGAACACGTATTTGCTGATCTGTTGTTTGAACACGTAAGAGCTGATCTGTTGGTTGATAATGTAAGAGCTGATCTGTTGTTTGGACACGTAAGATTTGATCTGTTTTTTGAACACGTAAGAGCTAATCTGCTGTTTCAGCACGCAAGATCTGATCTGTTGTTTCTACACGTAAGAGCTGATACGTTCTTTGGACACGTAAGAGCTGATCTGTTGCTTGGGCAACTAAAAGCTGATCTGTTGTTTGAACACGTAAAAGCTTATCTGTTGTTTTGATACGAAAAATATAATCTGTTGTTTGAACACGTTAGAGCTGATCTGTTCTTGTAACACGTAGGAGATGATCTGTTGTTTGAAAACGTAACAGATGGTCTGCTGTTTGAACACGTAAGAGCTGATCTTTCCTTTAACACTTAAGAGCTGATCTCATGTTTGGACATGTATAAGATGATCTCTTGTCTAAACACCTAAGAGCTGCTCTGTTGTTTGAACACGTAAGAGCTGATCTATTGTTTGAACACCAAAGAGTTGATCTGTTGTTTCAACACGTAAGAGCTGATCTGTTTTATGAAAATGTAAGAGCTGATCGATTGTTTAAGCACTTAAGAGCTGATCTCTTGTTTGGATACGTAAGAGCTGATCTCATACTTGAACACCTGTTATTCTGCTTTTTCAACATGTGAGAGCCGATGTTTAGTTTGAACACATAAAAGTTTATCTTTTGTTTTAACAAGTAAGAAATGATCCATTGTTTAAACATGTGAATTAGTCTGTTATTTGAGCGCGTAAGAGCTGTTCTCTTGTTTGAACAATGTTAGACCTGGTCTGTTTTTTGATCACGTTAGAGCTAATCTGCTGTTTGAACAAGTAATACTTGATCTCTTATTTGAACATGTAAGAGCTGCTCTGTTGTTTCAACACCTAAGACCTGTTCTGTTGTTTCAACAAGCAAGAGCTGATCCGTTGTTTGAACAAGTAAGAGCATCTATGTTGTTTCAACAAGTAGAAGTTCATCTCTTGTCTGAAAGCGTAACAACTGATCTGTTGTTTGAACACGTAAGAGCTGATCTTTTGTTTAACACGGAAGAGCTGAACTCTTCTTTGGACATGTAAGAGCTGATATATTGTTTAAACACCCAAGAGCTGCTAAGTTGTTTGAAAACGTAAGAGCTGATCTATTGTCTAAACACCTAAGAGTTGATCTGTTGTTTCAACACGTGAGAGCTGATCTGTTCTTTAGCACGTAAGAACTGACTGTTATTTGGACATGTAATAGCAGACATGCTGTTTAGACACCTAAGAGCTTATCTGTTGGTTGGACAATTAAGGGCTGATCTGTTGGTTTACCACGTAAGAGCTGATCTGTTGCTTGGATACGTAAGAGCTGATCTGTTGTTCGAACAAGTAAGAGCTAATCTGTTATTTGCGCACTCAATAGTTGATCTATTGTTTGAACACGTATTTGCTGATCTGTTGTTTGAACACGTAAGAGCTGATCTGTTGATGATAATGTAAGAGCCGATCTGTTGTTTGGGTACGTAAGAGCTGATCTGTTGTTTGAACACGTAATAGGTGATCTCTTGTTTGAACACATAAAAGCTGATCTCCTGTTTCAACACGAAAGATCTGATCTGTTGTTTGGACACCTAAGAGCTGTTTTGTTGTTTGGGCAATTAAGAGCTGATCTGTTTTTTGAACACGTAAAAGCTGATCTGTTGTTTTGATACGTAAGATATAATCTGTTGTTTGTACACGTTAAAGCTGACCTGTTCTTTGAACACGTAGGAGTTGATCTGTTTTTTGGAAAAGAAACAGATGATCGGTTGTTTGAACACGTAAGAGCTGATCTTTTCTTTAACACTTAAGAGCTGATCTCATGTTTGGACATGTAAAAGATGATCTCATGTCTAAACACTTAAGAGCTTCTCTGTTGTTTGAACATGTAAGAGCTGATCTATTGCTTGAACACCTAAGAGTTGATCTGTTGTTTCAACACGTAAGAGCTGATCTGTTCTGTGAAAAAGTAAGAGTTCATCGATTGTTTAAGCACTTAAGAGCTGATCTCTTGTTTGGACACGTAAGAACTTATCTCATATTTGAACACGTAAGAATTATTCTGTTTTTTCAAGATGTGAGAGCCGATCTTTATTTTGAACACGTGAAAGTTTATCTTTTGTTTTAAGAAGTAAGAAATGATCCGTTGTTTAAACACGTGAATTAGTCTGTTCTTTGAGCACGTAAGAGCTGTTCTGTTGTTTGAACAAAGTAAGACCTGGTCTGTTGTTTGATCACGTAAGAGCTCATCTGTTGCTTGAACACGTAATAGCTGATCTCTTATTTGAACATGTAAGAGCGGATCTGTTGTTTCAACACCTAATAGCTGATCTGATATTTCAACAAGCAAGAGCTGATCTTTTGTTTGAACAAGTAAGAGGATCTCTGTTGTTTGAAGAAGTAGGTGTTGATATCTTGTTTGAAAGCGTAACAACTGATCTGTTGTTTGAAAACGTAACAGATGATCTGTTGTTTGAACACGTAAGAGCTGATCTTTTCTTTAATACTTAAGAGCTGATCTCATGTTTGGACATGTAAAAGATGATATCTTGTCTAAACACCTAGGAAATGCTATGTTGCTTGAATGCTTAAGACCTGATCTATTGCTTGAACACCTAGGAGTTGATCTGTTGTTTCAACACGTAAGAGCTGATCTGTTGTTTGAAAAAGTGAGAGCTGTTGGATTGTTTAAACACTTAAGAGCTGATCTCTTGTTTGGACACGTAAGAGCTGATCTCATATTTGAACACGTAGGAGTTATTCTACTGTTTCAACATATGAGAGCCGATCTTTAGTTTGAACATGTAAAAGTTTATCTTTTGTTTTGATAAGTAAGAGATGATCCGTTGTTTAAACACGTGAATTAGTCTGTTGTTTGAGCACGTAAGAGCTGTTCTGTTGTTTTAACAATGTGAGACCTGGTCTGTTGTTTGAACACGTAAGAGCTGATCTGTTGTTTGAACACCTAAGAGCTGATATCTTGTTTGAACAAATAAGAGCTGATCTGTTGTTTGAACAAGTAAAAGGTGATCTGAAGTTTTGAGCACATAAGAGCTGATCTGTTGTTTGGACATGTAAGAGCTGATCTGTTTTTGAACACGTAAGAGCTGATCTGTTGTTTGAACATGTAAGAGCTGATCTGTTGTTTAAACAAGGAATAGCTGATCTGTTGTTTTAACACGTAAGAGCTTATCTGTTGTTTTGACACGTAAGAGCTGAACTGTTGTTTCAACAGGCAAGAGCTGATCTTTTGTTTAGGCAAGTAAGAGCTGATCTGATGTTTCAACACATAAGAGCCAAACTGTCGTTTGAACACGTAAAATCTAATCTGTTACTTGAAACCGTAAGAGTTGATTTGTTCTTTGAACACGCATGATCCATTGTTTAAACATGTAAATTAGTCTGTTATTTGAGCACATAAGAGCTGATCTGTTGTTTGGACATGTAAGAGCTGATCTGTTTTTGAACACGTAAGAGCTGATCTGTTGGTTGAACATGTAAGAGCTGATCTACTGTTTTGAAACGTAAGAGCTGATTTGTTGTTTCAACACCTAGGAGCTGATTTGTTATTTGAACCCGTAAGAGTTGATTTGTTTTTTCAACAAGTAAGAGCTGATCTGTTGTTTGAACACATAAGAGCTGATCTTTTGTTATGACACGTAAGAGCTGATCAGTTGTTTGAACACGTAAGAACTGATTTGTTATTTGAACACGTAAGACTTAATCTGCCAACATGAACACGTAAGAGCTGATCTGGCCTTTGAAGACGTAAGAGTTGACCTCTTGTTTGAACACGTAAGAGCTGATTTGTTATTTGAACCCGTAAGAGTTGATCTGTTGTTTGAACACGTAAGAGCTGATATTTTGTTTCAACACTTAGGAGCTGATTTGTTATTTGAACACGTAAGAGTTAATCTGCTAGCTTGAACACGTCAGAGCTGATCTGTTATTCAAAGATGTAATAGCTGATCTGTTCTTTGAACACGTAAGAGCTGATCTTTAGTTTGGACATATAAGAGCAGATCTGTTTTTAAACAGGTAAGAGATGATCTGTTGTTTGAACACGTAAGAGCTGATCTGTTGTTTGAACAAGTAAAAGCTGATCTGCTGTTTTAACGCGTAAGAGCTGATTTGTTGTTTGAACAAGTAAGAGCTGATCTGTTGTTTGAACATCTAGGAGTTCATCTCTTGTTTGAAAACGTAAGAGTTGATCTATTGTTTGAACACGTGAGACCTTATCTTTTGTTTAAAATGTAAGAGCTGATCTCTTCTTTGGACATGTAAGAGCTGATATATTGTTTAAACTCCTAAGAGCTGCTCGTTGGTTGAAAACGTAGGAGCTCATTTATTGTCTAAACACCTAAGAGTTGATCTGTTGTTTCAACACGTAAGAGCTGATCTGTTCTTTAGCCCGTAAGAACTGACCTGTTATTTGGACAAGTAAGAGCAGATCTGTTATTTAAACACCTAAGAGCAAATCTGTTGGTTGGACACGTAAAAGTTGATCTGTTGTTTAAACAATTAAGGGCTGATCTGTTGTTTGAACACGTAAGAGCTAATCTTTTGTTTAACATGTAAGATCTGATCTCTTCTTTGGATATATAAGAGCTGATATATTGTTTAAACACCTAAGAGCTGCTCTGTTGTTTGGAAACGTAAGAACTCATTTATTGTTTTAACACCTAAGAGCTGATCTGTTGTATCAACACGTAGGAGCTGATCTGTTCTTTAGCACGTAAGAACTGACCTGTTATTTGGACAAGTAAGAGCAGATCTGTTGTTTAAACATCTAAGAGCTAATTTGTTGGTTGGACACGTAAAAGCTGATCTGTTGTTTAAACAAGTAATGGCTGATCTGTTGTTTGAAGACGTAAGAGCTGATCTTTATTTAACATGTTGGCGCTGATCTCTTCTTTGGATATATAAGAGCTGGTATATTGTTTAAACAACTAAGAGCTGCTCTGTTGTTTGAAAACATAAGAGCTCATTTATTGTTCAAACACCTAAGAGCTGATCTGTTGTTTCAACTCTTCAGAGCTGATCTGTTCTTTAGCACGAAAGAACTGACGTGTTATTTGGAGAATTAAGAACAGATCTGTTGTTTAAACACCTAGGAGCTAATCTGTTGGTTGGACACGTAAAAGCTGATCTGTTGTTTGAACAATCAGGGGCTGATCTGTTGTTTGACCACGTAAGAGCTGATCTGTTTTTTTCGATCCGTAGGAGCTGATCTGTTGCTCGAACAAGTAAGAGCTAATCTGTTATTTGCACACATAAGAGTTGATCTGTTGTTTAACCATGTATTTGCTGATCTGTTGTTTGAACACGTAAGAGTTGATCTGTTGTTTGATAATGTAAGAGCAGATCTGTTATTCGGACACGTAAGAGCTGATCTGTTGTTTAAACACGTAAGAGGTGATCTGTTGTTTGAACACGTATTTGCTGATCTGTTGTTTCAACACGTAAGAGCTGATCTGTTGTTTCATGATGTATGAGCTGATCTGTTGTTTGGACAACACGTAAGATCTGATCTGTTGTTTCAACACATAAGAGGTGATCTCTTGTTTGAACACGTAAGAGTTGATCTGATGTTTCAACACGTAAGACCTGATCTGTTGTTTGGACACGTAAGAGCTGATATGTTCTTTGGACACTTAAGAACTGATCTGTTATCTAGGCCAGTAGGAGCTGATCTGTTGTTTAGAAACGTATGATATAATCTCTTGTTTGAACACGTTAGAGCTGATCTGTTCTTTGAATACGTAGGAGTTGATCTGTTGTTTAAAAACGTATCAAATGATCTGTTGTTTGAACACGTATTTGCTGATCTGTTGTTTCAACACGTAAGAGGTGATCTGTTGTTTCATAATGTAAGAGCTGATCTGTTGTTTGGACACGCAAGATGTAATCTGTTGTTTCAACACATAAGAGGTAATCTGTTGTTTGAACACGTAATAGCTGATCTGATGTTTCAACACGTAAGACCTGATCTGTTGTTTGGGCACGTAAGAACTGATATGTTCTTTGGACACATAAGAGCTGATCTGTTATTTAGGCCAGTGGGAACTGATCTGTTGTTTGAACACGCAAAAGCTGATCTGTTGTTTAGATACGTATGATGTAATCTGTCGTTTGAACACGTTAGAACTGATCTGTTCTTTGAATAATTAGGAGTTGACCTGTTGTTTAAAAACGTATCAAATGATCTGTTGTTTGAACACGTAAGAGCGGACATTTTCTTTAACACTTACGACCTGTTCTCATGTTTGGACATGTAAAAGATGATCTCTTGTCTAAACACCTAAGAGCTGCTCTGTTGTTTGAACACGTAAGAGCTGATCTATTGCTTGAAGACCTAAGAGTTGATCAGTTGTTTCAACACGTAAGAGCTGATCTGTTGTTTGGAAAAGTAAGAGTTGATCGATTGTTTAAGCACTTACGAGCTGATCTCTTGTTTGGACGCTTAAGAGCTCATCTCATATTTGAACAATAAGAGTTAATCTGCTGTTTCAACATGAGAGAGCTGATTTTTATTTAGAACACGTAAAAGTTTATCTTTTGTTTTAACAAGTAAGAGATGATCCGTTCTTTAAACACGTGAATTAGTCTGTTGTTTGAGCACGTAAGAACTGTTCTGTTGTTTGAACAATGTAAGACCTGGTCTGTTGTTTGATCACGTAAGAGCTCATCTGTTGTTTGAACACGTAATAGCTGATCTCTTATTTGAACATGTAAGAGCTGATCTGTTGTTTCAACACCTAAGAGCTGATATGTTGTTTCAACAAGCAAGAGCTGATCTCTTGCTTCAAAGCGTAACAACTGATCTGTTGTTTGAACACGTCAGAGCTGATCTTTTGTTTAACACGGTAGAGCTGATCTCTTCTTTGGACATGTAAGAGCTGATATATTGTTTAAACACGTAAAAGCTGCTCTTTTGTTTGAAAACGTAAAAGCTGATCTATTGTCTAAACACCGAAGATTGGTCTGTTGTTTCAGCACATAAGAGCTGATCTGTTCTTTAGCACGTAAGAACTGACTGTTATTTGGACAAGTAAGAGCAGATCTGTTGTTTAGACACCTAAGAGCTAATCTGTAGGTTGGACACGTAAAAGCTGAACTGTTTTTGAGCAATCAAGGGCTGAACTGTTGTTTGAACACGTAAGAGCTGATCTTTTGTTTGGATACGTAAGAGCTGATCTGTTGTTCGAAGAAGTAGGTGCTAATCTGTTATTTGCACACGTAAGAGTTGATCTGTTGTTTGAACACGTATTTGCTGATCTGTTGTTTGAACACGTAAGAGCTGATCTGTTCTTTGGACACGTAAGAGATGATCTGTTGTTTGAACATGTAAGAGGTGATCTCTTGCTTGAACACGTAAAAGCTGATCTGTTGTTTTGATACGTAAGATATAATCTGTTGTTTGAACACGTTAGAACTGATCTGTTCTTGTAACACGTAGTTGATCTGTTGTTTGAAAGCGTAACAGATGATCTGTTGTTTGAACACGTAAGATCTGATCTTTTCTTTAACACTTAAGAGCTGATCTCATGTTTGGACATGTAAAAGATGATCTCTTGTCTAAACACCTAAGAGCTGTTCTGTTGTTTGAACACGTAAGAGCTGATCTATTACTTGAACACCTAAGAGTTCATCTATTGTTTCAACAAGTAAGAGTTGATCTGTTGTTTCAAAAAGTAAGAGCTGATCGATTGTTTAAGCACTTAAGAGCTGATCTCTTGTTTGGACACGTAGAGCTGATCTCATATTTGAACACGTAAGAGTTATTCTGCTTTTTCAACATGTGAGAGCCGATCTTTAGTTTGAACACGTAGAAATTTATCTTTTGTTTTAATAAGTAAGAAATGATCCATTGTTTAAACATGTGAGTTAGTCTGTTGTTTAAGCACTTAAGAGCTATTCTGTTGTTTGAACAATGTAAAACCTGGTCTGTTGTTTGAACAAGTAAGAGCTGATCTGTTGTTTGAACACCTAAGAGCTGATATCTTGTTTGAACACGTAAGAGCTGATCTGTTGTTTGAACAAGTATATGCTGATCTGAAGTTTTGAACACTTAAGAGTTGATCTGTTGTTTGGACATGTAAGAGCTGATCTGTTTTTGAACACGTAAGAGCTGATCTGTTGTTTGAACATGTAAGATCTGATATGTTGTTTAAACAAGTGATAGCTGATCTGTTGTTTTAACACGTAAGAGCTTATCTGTTGTTTTGACACGTAAGAGCTGATATGTTGTTTCAACAAGCAAGAGCTGATCTGTTGTTTTAACAAGTATGAGCATCTCTGTTGTTTGAACATCTAGGAGTTGATCACTTGTTTGAAAGCGAAACAACTGATCTGTTGTTTGAACACGTAAGAGCTGATCTTTTGTTTAACATGGAAGAGCTGATCTCTTCTTTGGACATGTAAGAGCTCATATATTGTTTAAACACCTAAGAGCTGCTCTGTGGTTTGAAAACGTAAGAGCTGATCTATTGTCTAAACGCCGAAGAGCTGATCTATTGTTTCAACACGTAAGAGCTGATCTGTTCTTTAACACGTAAGAACTGACTGTTATTTGGACAAGTAAAAGTAGATCTGTTGTTTAGACACCTAAGAGCTAATACGTTGGTTCGACACATAAAGGCTGATCTGTTTTTTGAACAATTAAGTGCTGATCTGTTGTTTGACCACATAAGAGCTGTTCTGTTGCTTGGATACGTAAGAGTTGATCTGATGTTCGAAAAAGTAAGAGCTAATCTGTTATTTGCACACTTAAGAGTTGATCTGTTGTTTGATAATGTAAGACCTGATCTGTTGTTTGAACACGTAAGAGCTGATCTGTTGTTTGATAATGTAAAAACTAATCTGTTGTTTGGACACGTAAGAGCTGATCTGTTGTCTGAACAAGTATAAGGTGATCTGTTGTTTGGACACGTGAGAGCTATGTTCTTTGGACACGTAAGAGCTGATCTGTTGTTTGGGCAAGTAAGAGCTGATCTGTTGTTTGAACACGTAAAAGCTGATCTGTTGTTTTGATACGTAAGATATAATCTGTTGTTTGAACACGTTAGAGCTGATCTGTTCTTTGAACACGTAAGAGTTGATCTGTTGTTTGAAAACGTAACAGATGATCTGTTGTTTGAATACGTAAGAGTTGAACTTTTCTTTAACACTTAAGAGCTGATCTCATGTTTGGACATGTAAAAGATGATCTCTTGTCTAAACACCTAAGAGCTGCTCTGTTGTTTGAACATGTAAGAGCTGATCTATTGTTTGAATACCTTAGAGTTGATTTGTTGTTTCAACACGTAAGAGCTGATCTGTTGTATGAAAAAGTAAGAGTTGATCGACTCTTTAAGCACTTAAGAGCACTCTTGTTTGGACACGTAAGAGATGATCTGTTGTTTGAACACGTAAGAGGTGATCTCTTGTTTGAACACGTAAGAGCTGATCTGCTGTTTCAACACGCAAGATATGATCTGTTGTTTGGACGCGTAAGAGCAGATATGTTCTTTGGACACGTAAGAGCTGGTTAGTTGTTTGGGTGAGTAAGAGCTGATCTATTGTTTGAACACGTAAAAGCTGATCTGTTGTTTTGATACGTAAAATATAATCTATTGTGCAACACGTTAGAGCTGATCTGTTCTTGTAACACGTAATTGATCTGTTGTTTGAAAACGTAACAGATGATCTGTTGTTTGAACACGTAAGAGTTGATCTTTTCTTTAACACTTAAGAGCTGATCTCATGTTTGGACATGTAAAAGATGATCTCTTGTCTAAACACTTAAGAGCTGCACTGTTGTTTGAACACGTAAGAGCTGATCTATTACTTGAACACCTAAGAGTTGATCTGTTGTTTCAACACGTGAGAGCTGATCTGTTGTTTGAAAAATCAAGAGCTGATCGATTGTTTAAGCACTTAAGAGCTGATCTCTTGTTTGGACACGTAGAGCTGATCTCATATTTGAACACGTAAGAGTTATTCTGCTTTTTCAACATGTGAGAGCCGATCCTTAGTTTGAACATGTAAAAGTTTGTCTTTTGTTTTAACAAGTAAGTGGTGATCAGTTGTTTAAACACGTGAATTAGTCTGCTGTTTGAGCACGTAAGAACTGTTCTGCTGTTTGAACAATGTAAGACCTGGTCTGTTGTTTGAACACGTAAGAGCTGATCTGTTGTTTGAACAAGTAAGAGCTGATGTCTTGTTTGAACACGTAAGAGCTGATCTGTTGTGTTTGAACAAGTAAAAGCTGATCTGATGTTTTGAACACATAAGAGCTGATCTGTTGTTTCGACATGTAAGAGCTTATCTGTTTTTGAAAACGTAAGAGCTGATCTGTTGTTTGAACATATAAGAGCTGATCTGTTGTTTAAACGAGTAATAGCTGATCTGTTGTCTGAACACGTAAGAGCTTATCTGTTGTTTTGACACGTAATAGCTGATCTATTGTCTCAACATGCGAGAGCTGATCTTTTGTTTGAGCAAGTAAGAGCTGATCTGTTGTTTCAACACATAAGAGCTAATCTGTCGTTTGAACACGTAAGATCTACTCTGTTATTTGAACCCGCAAGAATTAATCTGTTCTTCGAACACGTAAGAGCTGATCTGTTGTTTGAACATGTAAGAGCTGATCTTTTGTATTGAAACGTAAGAGCTGATCTGTTGTTTGAACACCTAAGAGCTAATTTGTTATTTGAACCCGTAAGAGCTGATCTGTTTTTTGAACAAATAAGAGCTGATCTGTTGTTTGAACACGTGAGAACTGATCTTTTGTTATGACACGTAAGAGCTGAGCTGTTGTTTCAACGCGAAAGAGCTGATTTGTTATTTGAACACGTAAGAGTTAAGCTGCTAACTTGAGCACGTAAGAGCTCATCTGGTTTTTGAAAACGTAAGAGCTGATCAATTGTTTGAACACGTAAGAGCTGATTTGTTATTTGAGCCCATAAGAGTTGATCTGTTGTTTGAACACGTAAAAGCTGATCTGTTGTTTCAACACGTAAGAGGTGATCTGTTGTTGACACGTAAGAGCTGATTTGTTGTTTCAACACGTAAGAGCTGATTTGTCATTCGAACACGTAAGAGTTAATCTGCTAGCTTGAACACGTAGGAGCTGATCTGTTTTTTTGAAGATGTAAGAGCTGATCTGTTCTTTGAACACGTAAGAGCTGATCTTTTGTTTGGACATATAAGAGCAGATGTTTTTAAACACGTAAGAGCTGATCTGTTGTTTGAACACGTAAGAGCTGATCTGTTGTTTGAACAAGTAAAAGCTGATCTGTTGTTTTAACGCGTAAGAGCTAATCTGTTGTTTGGACACGTAAGATCTGATCTGTTGTTAGAACACGTAAGAGTTGATCTGTTATTTGAACACGTATATGTTAATCTGTTGTCATAAAAAGTCAGAGCTAATCTGTTGTTTGAACACGTAATAACTGATCTTTTGTTTGAAAATGTAAGACCTTACCTGTTGTTTGGACACATAAGAGCTGATCTATTGTTTGAATAAGTTAGAGTTGATCTATAGTTTTTTGGGTACGTCAGAACCTATGTCTTGTTTGAACACGTAAGAGCTGATCTGTTCTTTGAATACGTAAGAGTTGATTTGTTTTTTGAACACGTAAGAGCTTATTTGTTATTTGACCACTTAAGAGTTTCTCTGTTAGTTTGAACACGTGATAGCTGATCTGTTTTTTTTGAACCCCTGTGAGGTGATCTGTTGTTTGAACACGTAGGCGCTGATCTGTTGTTTGGACACATAAGAGCTGATCTGTTGTTTGAATTCGTAAGAGTTCATCGGTAGTTTTTTGGGCACGTAAGAGCTGATCTGTTGTTTAGACACGTAAGAGCTGATCTGTTGTTTGAGTACGTAAGAGCTTATTTGTCATTTGAACACGTAAGAGTTTCTCTGTTAGTTTGATCACGTAATAGCTGATCTGTTTTTGAACACGTAAGAGTTAATCTGTTGTTTGAACACATAAGAGGTGATCTGTTGTTTGGACACATAAGAGTTTATTTGTCATTTGAACACGTGGGAGTTTATCTGTTAGTTTGAACACGTAAGACCTGATCTCATTTTGAACACGTAAGTGCCTATCTATTCCTTGAACACATAAGAGCTGATCTGTTGTTTGGACACGTAAAAACTGATCTGTTGTTTGAACACGTAAGAGTTGATCTGTTGTTTGGACACATAAGAGCTGATCTGTTGTTCAACAAGTAAGAGTTCATCTGTGGTTTTTTGGGCACGGAAGAGCTGATCTGTTGTTTGAACACATAAGAGCTGATCTGTTGTCTAGACACGCAAGAGCTGATCTGTTGCTTGAACACGTAAGAGCTTATTTGTTATTTGAACACGTAAGAGTTTCTCTGTTAGTTTGAACACGCAACAGCTAATCTGTTTTTTTAACACGTAAGAGTTGATCTGTTGTTTGAGCACATAAGAGCTGATCTGTTGTTTGACATTCAATGCTGATCTCTTTTTGAACACGTAAGTGCTGATCTGTTGTTTAAACTCGTTAGACCTGATCTGTTGTTTGGGCACTTAAAGAGTTTATCTTTTGTTTGAGCACGTAAGAGCTGATCTGTGGTTTGAACACGTAAGAGCTGAAGGGTTATTTGAACCCGTAAGAATTGATCTTTTTTTGAACACATTAGAGTTGATCTGTTTTTTGAACACTTAAGAGCTGATCTGCTGTTTTGACACGTAAGAGCTGGTCTGTTTTTTTAACACGTAAGAGCTAATTTGTTATTTGAACACGTAAAAGTTAATCAGCTACTCTAAACAAGTAAGAGCTGATGTTTTTTGAACACGTAAGAGCTGATCTGCCTTTTGAACACGTAAGAGCTTATCTGTTGTTTGGACATGTAAGAGCTGATCTGTTTTTCAACACTTAAGAGCTGATCTGTTGTTTGAATACGTAAGAGTTGATCTGATGTTTGAAAATGTTTGAGCTGGTCTGTTGTTTGAACAAGTAATAGCCGATCTGTTGTTTTAACACGTAAGAGCTGATCTGTTGTTTGGACACGTAAGAGCTGATCTGTTGTTAAAAAAGGTAAGAGCTGAGCTGTTATTTGAACACGTAAGAGTTGATCTCTTGTTTGAACACATAAGAGCTGATCTGTTGTTTGAACACGTAAGAGCATATTTGTTATTCAAACACGTAAAAGTTTATGTGTTAGTTTGAACATGTAATAGCTGACCTGTTTTTTGAACACGTAAGAGGTGATCTTTTGTTTGAACATATAAGAGCAAATCTGTTGTTTGGACATATAAAAGCTTATCTCTTTTTGAACACGTAAGAGCTGCTTTGTTGTTTGAGCACGTAAGAGTTGATCTGTTGCTTGAACACGTAAAAGCTGATCTGCTGTTTGAAAAAGTAATAGTTGATCTGTTGTTTTAACACGTAAGAGCTGATCTGCTGTTTAGGCACTTAAGAGCTGCTCTGTTGTTTGAATACATAACAGCTGATCTGTGGTTTGGACACGTAAGAGCTGATCTGTGGTTTGAACATGTAAGAGCTGATTTGTTATTTGAACACGTAAAAGTTAATCAGCTAGTTTGAACACATAAGAGCTAATCTGATTTTTGAACACGTAAGAGCTGATCTGTTGTTCGAACACGTAAGAACTTATCTGTTGTCTGGACATGTAAGTGCTGATCTGTTTTTCAACACGTAAGAGCTGATCTGTTGTTTGAACACGTAAGAGTTTATCTATTGTTTGAATTTGTAAGAGCTTATCTGTTGTTTGAACTAGTAATAGTTGATCTGTTGTTTTAACACGTAAGAGCTGATCTGTTACTAGAGCATGTAAGAGCTGATCTGTTATTTGAACACGTAAGAGTTGATCTGTTATTTGAACACGTAAGAGCTGATCTGCTGTTTGAACACGTAAGAGCTGACCTGTTGTTTAGACAAGTAAGAGCTGATCTGTTGTCTGAACACGTAGGAGCTGATCTGTTCTTTGAACACATAAGAGCTGATCTGTTGTTAGACACGTAAGAGTTGATCTGTTCTTTGAACACGTAAGAGCTTTTTTGTTATTTGAACACGTGAAAGTTTATCTGTTAGTTTTAGCACGTAATAGCTGATCTGTTTTTTGAACACGTAAGAAGTGATCTGTTGTTTGAACACATAAGAGCTGATCTGTTGTTTAGACATGTGAGAGCTGATCCCTTTTTGAACACGTAAGAGCTGATCTGTTGTTTGAACACGTAAGAGTTGATCTGTTGTTTGAACATGTAAGAGCTGATCTGTTGTTTGAACAAGTAATAGCTGATTTGTTGTTTTAACACGTAAGAGCTGATCTGTTGTTTGAACACGTAAGAGCTGATCAGTTGTTTCAACACGTAAGAGTTGATCTGTTGTTTCAATAGTTAAGAGCTGATATGTTGTTTCAACACGTAAGAGCTGATCTGTTGTTTCAACACTTTGTTGAATGGGTGTTGACAGACTCCAATATAATTCCAGCCAGTGTTACCTGAGGGGACACACTGGCAAGCCTCGTCACACCGTCTACTAGTGTGTGTCGTAGTGTGTCATAAGGACATAACCCAGAGTACTATAGATGTACCAACTTACTTTTTCTAATAAAACTGTAAAGGCCACCTGATCTTCACTGAGTATCACGGAACGAAGAAACACCCGATCTCCTGACCAACTCAACCTGACGTAAGAACCTACGTGACCACGGACAGCCGTCACACCTAACGCATACTTCTACGCCTGGTGTCCCCAGCATTCATTCAAGCCTGCCTGACACAGTCCTGACGCTACGTGATCCAACGACCATACCTCCCTGCATCGAAGATATGCCTATACTGCACTGCTGAACTGTCGCTTACAAGGGAAAGCAACACAGCGCCGCAGTCGTGCAATGCTGTCATCACGTGGAGCTGTCTCAAGCCAGGTCAGCGATCCTGCCCACAACAACTTGGAGGTCATCTTGACTGCTCCAGAGACACGTAATCATCCGTGACGCCGTCCCAGAGGTCATCATCGCGTAGCCCAGACCTGCTAGCACACACCTGCAGCGAGCCACTATTGTGCACACATCGCCTCGCTACAACCAAGACGCCATAATGGAGGAATCTCTCATTCAGATAAGAACTGTGTCAAAATGGTTCACTCAGTGAGGTCTGCTTTTTGTGTGATACTACTTCATAGTCTATATATATATAGACATATATACTTTCATATATACTCTTTAGTCCATACATGTACACATATATACTTTCCTGCGCTTCTTGACATGATTATTCACTTCTGTAATTTGCTCAGTTCATCTGAAGTTTCATCTATTATTCCATATATCCCTTCTTAAATTGTCATATATAGTCTTATGCTGATATGTTACAGTGTTAAGTACATCTTTAGCAAAATCATTTATTGTCTTCATTACAACGTTTTCAAATCAGAATCATGATGTATATTTTGGATTAGGCAAATAGTGTAATATAGATTTTGTTTTTGGTTATCATGTGGCTCCTATAACTTTGATTTTGATACATGTCCAACAAGGTTTCGTGTGATAGACATAAAGGTTCATATGTACTTAGAAACTGACCGAGAATCTCTTATTATAACCGGGACCAGCCTTCTAAAACGGCGACGTCACACAATGTTGTTTTGACAGATTCTGGTACACAGATGACCTACAGAAACCTTCTCACACGTTGCCTCACCCACACCCACCTCCCTCTCCACATCACGGGAACTCGGAACAAACAATTTCTTCACAAAATACTGTTTTTACACAAAAACTAGCGAGGGAATCACACGAGTTATTTGATGGATTAGAAATGCGGAGGAAATCGTTGAACATAATGGTGAATCAGGAGACAGAGCGCTTAAAGTGACTGCTAAAAACCTCATTGATTTCAACAAGCCTAATAATTATGCCAAGGTTGCTTATAACTCAGATGACATTGAAATCTGTACGTCTTAGGATGAATTCATAACATTGTTTAGATTAGGTTGTGAGAAATCATTTTCAGATAGTTTACTACACGTCCTTTTACGTGCGCATAACACAACATACATGGATGATCCTGATCATTGGAGTACCTTACATGGAAGAATGAGATAAGTTAGGCAAGCTTATGAATCCTGACCTTGGATATCAGCCATGATGAACCCTGACACACACGTGCAAACACTCATGCGATTATCACACATCACCTTCATCCTGAGAGACCTGCCTCCAGACGTAAGACGGCGGTTACTTAATGAGAATATCGACCCATCATTGAGGATCAGTAACAAAAGTGTTGAATTATACTCAAAAGAAAGGCAGTTAATCCATCACTAAGACACTAGGGATGGTGTCGAAACAATCTCGTAGTCAACACACTAATCATAACCAACAACCAAAGGGTGCTCCTAACCACTCGTCTCGTGGTCAAAGAAAGCAAATCGGTGATAAACGCTCAAACACAGTTACGAGCTTTGGTTGTGGCCAACCAGGACATAAGGCGAATGTGTGTCCTTACATAACGGACCCCTTCTCACGTGAGCCTTGACCAAAACAAACGCAGTCAACGACCCATGACATCACAGCTTCGGTCGTCACAATTCTGCCGACTGAGTCATGATTTCGTCCAGTCAGACAACCTTCACCTGCTCGCGCCTAACGCCACCAAACATGTGTTCATATCATAGGAACGCTAGACACACTTCAGCGGAATGCCGAACATTAGCTAGACAGACGTCATCTAACACAGCTTTATCGTTGTATTATCAACAATAACAACCTCCCTCTTATGACAAGACTCCAACTCATAAAGAACCCTTAAGACATTTTCGTTCTTTGGCATCTTCTCACGTTACAAATTTCGATTAGGTGGGTTCTTTTCAGGATCAGCCAATCACAATCTTTCTAGACAGCAGCGCAGACGCAGATATCATTCATTATGATTTTATTCAACCATTAATGCGCACCCAACTTGCTCAATGCTCAGACTTTTACCCATCCCTTAGAAATTTCTAGAATGAAAGTCTCAACGTAAGAGGCAATACTGAAATGAGCATTTGCATAGGGAACTCGGTCATTACCATAACCCCTTACATTGTTCGTGGTGTAACTTTTCCTGCTAACTTGTGCTTAGGACGCCGCTCTATAGCACAACATAGGACCTGTCCTATTCATCATGGAAATGTTGCTTGTATTGATAATACGTTCCTCCAATTGTCGGAGAAGAGTTCTTACTCACTCAGAGTCATAAATACATCTGCTCCCACGTGGGCCCTGCTTCAGTGTAGACAATACACATCCTTTCTACTTTTCCACTCATCATTGCCCTGGTAAACTGAAAACAAACATGGCTTTGTATGATGACACATTAACGAAAGTTCCACTCTCACTTTCTCGAACATGGATGTATGACCATGGACTCAACCATAAGCAGAGTAATCTCGCACTTTCAGTAGTTGCTGCACCTCCCTCACTTACTGTAAGAGGACTATCGATGGATGCCTCTATACATGAGACCGCAGATGGAGAGGTCACCATATATATATTGCCAATGCGCGATCCGCTCCTGTCTATCTCCGCAGAGGGACTAAGCTTGTGGAATTCTCTCTTTTGAAGATCGGAATTCAAGACGAGGATTTACATGAGTTTAATATCCGTCTAATCTCAGATTCCACTAACCCACCACCACCTACTCCTCCTACCTCTGGCTCAACAGTGCACAGTTCGAGTCAGCTCCCCACCATCATCACTGAAATGCTTCTAAGGCAGGATTAACCAAGCATGTTGACCAGTGAACAGACTCACTTAACCAGTATAGATCTATTATTGCCTTACAGGAGAAACACTCGGCAAAACTCATTCGGATGCTCACATTATTAACTTAAGAGAAAGGCACACGTCCCATTTACGTTCCAGCCTATCGATTGCCACACCCGCACAGAGACATAGCAAACAAACTTGTTCAGGAAATGTTGAAAGATAATATTATAGAGGAATCACGATCGCCATGGAATTCACCACCTCTGATCTTTCCGGAACTTTTAGACCATCATAGATTGTAGAAAACTCAACAAGATCACGTTGAAAGATGGTTTCCCATTACCAGTGGTATCAGAACTTCTTCATAGCCTCGGTAAGAATAAGGCATTTTCAGCTTTGGATTTACTGAGCGGATTTTTGCAGATTCCGTTGTTAGGGGAAAGCCGCCCCCGAGCTGCGTTCAGTACGCCAGATGATCATCTTTATTCCTCACTGGTGGTCACCTTCTCAAGGATAATGATAAACATTTTCGTCACAAGCTGGGTAAAGATGGATCGGTGTATCTTGATGATATAATTGTCACGTCCCCGGGCGTTCCTTCTCATTTCAAGTCTTGAAAGAGTATTCCCACAACTCGAGGATCCAAACCTAAATATCGAGTTATCTAATTGCTCCTTTCTACAAACAAGGATCAATTACTTAAATCACTGTGCATCATCCTGATGCAGATTAAGCAAAAATAATTGTAGAATAGCTACTCCCTTCCACAAAAGACAAAGTCAAATCCTTTCTCGGTTTAGCAGGATATTATCGAACATTTATCGTTAATTTCGTAAAGATCGCGCACCCACCCACTTCGCTTTTGAAAATGGGAGTTACATTCCAGTGGTGGAATACAGCACAAAACAACGCACTTAACTTGCTCAAGCAACACTTGGTCGGTTCACCAACTTGAGAAACCCTACATTTTCCACACATATGCACATATGCTTGTAGACAGGATATTAGGGAAGTACTTATGCAAATAAGAATAGACTCTTTCCCATAGCTTATTCCAGTCGTTCATGTTCAAAGACAGAATCGAAATAACATAACGAGTTAGACCTTACAGGACTTTGGGCACTCAAGCGGGTGGTAGAGTGTCCCGCAGTGTATCGAGACAGACTTCCCCAGAACTTTTTTTAAAGGGAAAGTAAATGTTTATAGTTGTGTTACTGGAGTGATAGTTTTCATACATGGTGCTTTGACAAGAAAATAGTGAAATTGGAAAAAATGTAGCTTAGACATTGAAGCTTATTGATACAGTGGTTAAATTGATGAGAACTACTATTGACGTTTGTGTAAATAAATTAAACATTTCCTTTTTCCATAGCCAGAGGTTGAACCATTATGTGTCATTCATTTTTTCATTTCATTTCAAGCTAGAAGTTTCAGTTTCTAAATTATTTCTTACATTTTTCACGTGTATATATATGTATGTGTGTGTGTGTGTATGTGTGCGTGTGTGTGTGTATGTGTGTGTATGTGTATATATATATGTATATTATCCCTGGGGATAGGGGTGAAAGAATACTTCCCACGCATTCCTCGCGTGTCGTAGAAAGCGACTAGAGGGGACGGGAGCGGAGGCCAGAAATCCTCCCCTCCTTGTATTTCTTTAATTTTCTAAAATGGGAAACAGAAGAAGGAGTCACGCGGGGAGTGCTCATTCTCCTCGAAGGCTCAGATTGGGGTGCCTAAATGTGTGTGGATGTAACCAAGATGTAAAAAAAGGAGAGATAGCTAGTATGTTTGAGGAAAGGAACCTGGATGTTTTGGCTCTGAGTGAAACCAAGCTCAAGGGTAAAGGGGAAGACTGGTTTGGGAATGTCTTGGAAGTAAAGTCAGGGGTTAGTGAGAGGATAAGAGCAAGGGAAGGAGTAGCAGTACTCCTGAAACAGGAGTTGTGGAAGTATGTGATAGAATATAAGAAAGTAAATTCTCGATTAATATGGGTAAAACTGAAAGTTGATGGAGAGAGATGGGTGATTATTGGTGCAAATGCACCTGGGCATGAGAAGAAAGATCATGAGAGGCAAGTATTTTGGGAGCAGCTGAATGAGTGTGTTAGTGGTTTTGATGCACGAGACCGGGTTATAGTGTTGGGTGATTTGAATGCAAAGGTGAGTAATGTGGCAGTTGAGGGAATAATTGGTATACATGGGGTGTTCAGTGTTGTAAATGGAAATGGTGAAGAGCTTGTAGATTTATGTGCTGAAAAAGGACTGATGATTGGGAATACCTGGTTTAAAAAGCGAGATATACATAAGTATACTTATGTAAGTAGGAGAGATGGCCAGAGAGCGTTATTGGATTACGTGTTAATTGACAGGCGGGCGAAAGAGAGACTTTTGGATGTTAATGTGCTGAGAGGTGCAACTGGAGGGATGTCTGATCATTACCTTGTGGAGGCTAAGGTGAAGATTTGTATGGGTTTTCAGAAAAGAAGAGTGAATGTTGGGGTGAAGAGGGTGGTGAGAGTAAGTGAGCTTGGGAAGGAGACTTGTGTGAGGAACTGCCAGGAGAGACTGAGAACAGAGTGGAAAAAGGTGAGAACAATGGAAGTAAGGGGAGTGGGGGAGGAATGGGATGTATTTCGGGAATCAGTGATGGATTGCGCAAAAGATGCTTGTGGCATGAGAAGAGTGGGAGGTGGGTTGATTAGAAAGGGTAGTGAGTGGTGAGATGAAGAAGTAAGAGTATTAGTGAAAGGGAAGAGAGAGGCATTTGGACGATTTTTGCAGAGAAAAAATTAAATTGAGTGGGAGACGTATAAAAGAAAGAGACAGGAGGTCAAGAGAAAGGTGCAAGAGGTGAAAAAGAGGGCAAATGAGAGTTGGGGTGAGAGAGTATCATTAAATTTTAGGGAGAATAAAAAGATGTTCTGGAAGGAGGTAAATAAAGTGCGTAAGACAAGGGAGCAAATGGGAACTTCAGTGAAGGGCGCAAATGGGGAGGTGATAACAAGTAGTGGTGATGTGAGAAGGAGATGGAGTGAGTATTTTGAAGGTTTGTTGAATGTGTTTGATGATAGAGTGGCAGATATAGGGTGTTTTGGTCGAGGTGGTGTGCAAAGTGCGAGGGTTAGGGAAAATGATTTGGTAAACAGAGAAGAGGTAGTAAAAGCTTTGCGGAAGATGAAAGCCGGCAAGGCAGCAGGTTTGGATGGTATTGCAGTGGAATTTATTAAAAATGGGTGTGACTGTATTGTCGACTGGTTGGTAAGGTTATTTAATGTATGTATGACTCATGGTGAGGTGCCTGAGTATTGGCGGAATGCGTGCATAGTGCCATTGTACAAAGGCAAAGGGGAAAAGAGTGAGTGCTCAAATTACAGAGGTATAAGTTTGTTGAGTATTCCTGGCAAATTATATGGGAAGGTATTGATTGACAGGGTGAAGGCATGTACAGAGCGTCAGATTGGGGAAGAGCAGTGTGGTTTCAGAAGTGGTAGAGGATGTGTGGATCAGGTGTTTGCTTTGAAGAATGTATGTGAGAAATACTTAGAAAAGCAAATGGATTTGTATGTAGCATTTATGGATCTGGAGAAGGCATATGATAGAGTTGATAGAGATGCTCTGTGGAAGGTATTAAGAATATATGGCGTGGGAGGCAGGTTGTTAGAAGCAGTGAAAAGTTTTTATCGAGGATGTAAGGCATGTGTACGTGTAGGAAGAGAGGAAAGTGATTGGTTCTCAGTGAATGTAGGTTTGCGGCAGGGGTGTGTGATGTCTCCATGGTTGTTTAATTTGTTTATGGATGGGGTTGTTAGGGAGGTGAATGCAAGAGATTTGGAAAGAGGGGCAAGTATGAAGTCTGTTGGGGATGAGAGAGCTTGGGAAGTGAGTCAGTTGTTGTTCGCTGATGATACAGCAATGGTGGCTGATTCATGTGAGAAACTGCAGAAGCTGGTGACTGAGTTTGGTTAAGTGTGAGAAAGAAGAAAGTTAGGAGTAAATGTAAATAAGAGCAAGGTTATTAGGTACAGTAGGGTTGAGGGTCAAGTCAACTGGGAGGTGAGTTTGAAAGGAGAAAAACTGGAGGAAGTGAAGTGTTTTAGATATCTGGGAGTGGATCTGGCAGCGGATGGAACCATGGAAGCGGAAGTGGATCATAGGGTGGGGGAGGGGGCGAAAATTCTGGGAGCCTTCAAGAATGTGTGGAAGTCGAGAACATTATCTCGGAAAGCAAAAATGGGTATGTTTGAAGGAATAGTGGCTCCAACAATGTTGTATGGTTGCGAGGCGTGGACTATGGATAGAGTTGTGCGCAGGAGGATGGATGTGCTGGAAATAAGATGTTTGAGGACAATGTGTGGTGTGAGGTGGTTTGATCGAGTAAGTAACGTAAGGGTAAGAGAGATGTGTGGAAATAAAAAGAGCGTGGTTGAGAGAGCAGAAGAGGGTGTTTTGAAATGGTTTGGTCACATGGAGAAAATGAGTGAGGAAAGATTGACCAAGAGGATATATGTGTCGGAGGTGGAGGGAACGAGGAGAAGAGGGAGACCAAATTGGAGGTGGAAAGATGGAGTGAAAAAGATTTTGTGTGATCGGGGCCTGAACATGCAGGAGGGTGAAAGGAGGGCAAGGAATAGAGTGAATTGGAGCGATGTGGTACACCGGGGTTGACGTGCTGTCAGTGGATTGAATCAAGGTATGTGAAGCGTCTGGGGTAAACCATGGAAAGCTGTGTAGGTATGTATATTTGCGTGTGTGGACGTATGTATATACATGTGTATGGGGGTGGGTTGGGCCATTTCTTTCGTCTGTTTCCTTGCGCTACCTCGCAAACGCGGGAGACAGCGACAAAGCAAAAAAAAAAAAGAAAATATATATATATATTTTTTTTTTTTTTTTTTATACCTCGTCGCTGTCTCCCGCGTTTGCGAGGTAGCGCAAGGAAACAGACGAAAGAAATGGCCCAACCCCCCCCCATGCACATGTACATGCATACGTCCACACACGCAAATATACATACCTACACAGCTTTCCATGGTTTACCCCAGACGCTTCACATACCTTGATTCAATCCACTGACAGCACGTCAACCCCGGTGTACCACATCGCTCCAATTCACTCTATTCCTTGCCCTCCTTTCACCCTCCTGCATGTTCAGGCCCCGATCACACAAAATCCTTTTCACTCCATCTTTCCACCTCCAATTTGGTCTCCCTCTTCTCCTCGTTCCCTCCACCTCCGACACATATATCCTCTTGGTCAATCTTTCCTCACTCATTCTCTCCATGTGCCCAAACCACTTCAAAACACCCTCTTCTGCTCTCTCAACCACGCTCTTTTTATTTCCACACATCTCTCTTACCCTTACGTTACTTACTCGATCAAACCACCTCACACCACACATTGTCCTCAAACATCTCATTTCCAGCACATCCATCCTCCTGCGCACAACTCTATCCATAGCCCACGCCTCGCAACCATACAACATTGTTGGAACCACTATTCCTTCAAACATAACCATTTTTGCTTTCCGGGATAATGTTCTCGACTTCCACACATTTTTCAAGGCTCCCAAAATTTTTGCCCCCTCCCCCACCCTATGATCCACTTCCGCTTCCATGGTTCCATCCGCTGACAGATCCACTCCCAGATATCTAAAACACTTCACTTCCTCCAGTTTTTCTCCATTCAAACTCACCTCCCAATTGACTTGACCCTCAACCCTACTGTACCTAATAACCTTGCTCTTATTCACATTTACTCTTAACTTTCTTCTTCCACACACTTTACCAAACTCCGTCACCAGCTTCTGCAGTTTCTCACATGAATCCGCCACCAGCGCTGTATCATCAGCGAACAACAACTGACTCACTTCCCAAGCTCTCTCATCCCCAACAGACTTCATACTTGCCCCTCTTTCCAAGACTCTTGCATTTACCTCCCTAACAACCCCATCCATAAACAAATTAAACAACCATGGAGACATCACACACCCCTGCCGCAAACCTACATTCACTGAGAACAAATCACTTTCCTCTCTTCCTACACGTACACATGCCTTACATCCTCGATAAAAACTTTTCACTGCTTCTAACAACTTGCCTCCCACACCATATATTCTTAATACCTTCCACAGAGCATCTCTATCAACTCTATCATATATATATATATATATACATATATATACATATATATATATATATATATATATATATATATATATATATATATATATATATATATATATATATATATATATATATATATATATATATATATATATATATATATATATATATACATATATATATATATATTCCTTAAAATGCTTTCCTCTGTTTCCTTGCGCTACCTCGCTAAAGCGGGAGAGAGCGACAAAGTACATTAATAATAATAATGATAATATATATATATATATATATATATATATATATATATATATATATATATATATATATATATATATATATATATATATATATATATATTTTCCTTTGTCGCTGTCTCCCGCGTTAGCGAGGTAGCGCAGGGAAACAGACGAAAGAATGGCCCAACCCACCAGCATACACATGTATATACATACACGTCGACACACGCTAAATATACATACCTATACATATCAATGTACACATATATATACACAAACAGACATATACATATATACACATGTACATAATTCATACTGTCTGCCTTTATTTCTTCCCATCGCCACCTCGCCACACATGGAATAACAACCCCCTCCCCCCTCATGTGTGCGAGGTAGCGCTAGGAAAAGACACCAAATGCCCCATTCGTTGACACTCAGTCTCTAGCTGTCATGTAATAATGCACCGAAACCACAGCTCCCTTTCCACATCCAGGCCCCATAGAACTTTCCATTGTTTACCCGAGACGCTTCACATGCCCTGGTTCAATCCATTGACAGCACGTCGACCCCGGTATATCACATCGTTCCAATTCACTCTATTCCTTGCACGCCTTTCACCCTCCTGCATGTTCAGGCCCCGATCACTCAAAATTTTTTTCACTACATCTTTCCACCTCCTATTTGGTCTCCCACTTCTCCTCGTTCCCTCCACCTCTGACATATATATCCTCTTGGTCAATCTTTCCTCACTCATTCTCTCCATGTGACCAAACCACTTCAAAACACCCTCTTCTGCTCTCTCAACCACACTCTTTTTATTTCCACACATCTCTCTTATCCTTACATTACTTACTCGATCAAACCACCTCACACCACATATTATCCTCAGACATCTCATTTCCAGCACATCCACCCTCCTGCGCACAACTCTATCCATAGCCCACGCCTCGCAACCATACAACATTGTTGGAACCACTATTCCTTCAAACATACCCATTTTTGCTTTCCGAGATAATGTTCTCGACTTCCGAACATTTTTCAAGGATCCCAGAATTTTCGCCCCCTCTCCCACCCTATGATTCCCTTCCGCTTCCATGGTTCCATCCGCTGCCAGATCCACTCCCAGATATTTAAAACACTTCACTTCCTCCAGTTTTTCTCCATTCAAACTTACCTGCCAATTGACTTGACCCTCAACCCTACTGTACCTAATAACCTTGCTCTTATTCACATTTACTCTTAACTTTCTTCTTTCAAACACTTTACCAAACTCAGTCACCAGATTCTGCAGTTTATTACATGAAACAGTCACCAGCGCTGTATCATCAGCGAACAACAACTAACTCATTTCCCAAGCTATCTCATCCACAACAGACTGCATACTTGCCCCTCTTTCCAAAACTCTTGCATTCACCTCCCTAACAACCCCATCCATAAACAAATTAAACAACCGTGGAGACGTCACACACCCCTGCCGTAAACCCACATTCACTGAGAACCAATCACTTTCCTCTCTTCCTACACGTACACATGCCTTACATCCTCGATAAAAACTTTTCACTGCTTCTAACAACTTGCCTCCCACACCATATATTCTTAAAACCTTCCACAGAGCATCTCTATCAACTCTATCATATACCTTCTCCAGATCCATAAATGCTACATACAAATCCATTTGTTTTTCTAAGTATTTCTCACATACATTCTACAAAGCAAACACCTGATCCACACATCCTCTACCACTTCTGAAACCACACTGCTCTTCCCAAATCTGATGCTCTGTACATGCCTTCACCCTCTCAATCAATACCCTCCCATATAATTTACCAGGAATACTCAACAAACTTATACCTCTGTAATTTGAGCACTCACTTTTATCCCCTTTGCCTTTGTACAATGGCACTATGCAAGCATTCCGCCAATCCTCAGGCACCTCACCATGAATCATACATACATTAACTAACCTTACCAACCAGTCAACAATACAGTCACCTCCTTTTTTAATAAATTCCACTGCAATACCATCCAAACCTGCTTCCTTGCCGGCTTTCATCTTCCGTAAAGCTTTTACTACCTCTTCTCTATTCACCAAATTATTTTCCCTAACCCTCTCACTTTACACACCACCTCGACCAAAACACCCTATATCTGCCTCTGTATCATCAAACACATTCAACAAACCTTCAAAATACTCACTCCATCTCTCCATCTCCTTCTCACATCACCACTACTTGTTATCACCTCCCCATTAGCCCCCTTCACTGAAGTTCCCATTTGCTCCCTTGTCTTATATATATATATATATATATATATATATATATATATATATATATATATATATATATATATATATATATATATATACATATAAAGTGTATATGAACGCGCATCTTCATAGAACATACAAAGCTCCATCAGCCAGGATCTAACCTGGGACCCCTTGTGCAAGAGGCAGGCATGCTAACCGCTAGGCTAAGGGACTGTATAATAGGAAACAACTATTCGAAATACTAAGTACTCGAATACCCTTCGTCTCACTATGGTGAGCAACGGGGTCTATCGGTTGTTTCCGAACAGAACACATAGCCAGCTGAGAGCGTTTTACCGAACCTGACTATACAACGAGGAGTTATATGAATACGAATAAAGTGTATATGAACGCGCACCTTCATAGAACATACAAAGCTCCATCAGCCAGGATCGAACCTGGGACCCCTTGTGCAAGAGGCAGGCATGCTAACCGCTAGGCATATAACTCCGCGTTGTACAGTCAGGTTCGGTAAAACGCTCTCAGCTGGCTATGTGTTCTGTTCGGAAACAACCGATAGACCCCGTTGCTCACCATAGTGAGACGAAGGGTATTCGAGTACTTAGTATTTCGAATAGTTGTTTCCTATTATACAGTCCCTTAGCCTAGCGGTTAGCATGCCTGCCTCTTGCACAAGGTGTCCCAGGTTCGATCCTGGCTGATGGAGCTTTGTATGTATGATATATATATATATATATATATATATATATATATATATATATATATACATATCATCATCATCATTCTTATACTTTGTCGCTGTCTCCCGCTTTAGCGAGGTAGCGCAAGGAAACAGACGAAAGAATGACCCATCCTACCCACATACACATGTATATACATACACGTCAACACAAGCACATATGCATAACTATACATCTCAACGTATACATACATATACACACACAGACATCAGACATATACATATATACACATACATATAATTCATACTGTCTGCCCTTATTCATTCCCGTCGCCACCCCGCCACACATGAAATAACCACCCCCTCTCCCGCATGTGCGCGAAGTGGCGCTAGGAAAAGACAACAAAGGCCACATTCGTTCACACTCAGTCTCTAGCTGTCATGTATAATGCACCGAAACCACAGCTCCTTTCCACATCCAGGCCCCTCACAATTTTCCATGGTTTACCCCAGACGCTTCACATACCCTAGTTCAATCCATTGACAGAACGTCGACCCCGGTGTACCACATCGTTCCAATTAACTGTATTCTTGCAGGCATTTCACTCTCCTGCATGTTCAAAACACGATCATTCAAAATCTTTTTCACTCCATCTTTTCACCTCCAATTTGATCTCCCACTTCTCTCGTTCCCTCCATCTCTGACACATATATCCTCTTGGTCAATCTTTCCTCACTCATTCTCTCAATGAGATCAAACCATTTCAAAACACCCTCTTCTGCTCTCTCAACCACACTCTTTTTATTACCACACATCTCTCTTACCCTTTCATTACTTACTCGATCAAACCACCTCACACCACATATTGTCCTCAGACATCTCATTTCCAGCACATCCACCCTCCTGCGCACAACTCTATCCATAGCCTACGCCTCGCAACCATATATCATTGTTGAACCACTATTCCTTCAAACATACACATTTTTGCTTTCCGACATAACGTTCTCGACTTCCGACACATTCTTCAACGATCCCAGAACTTTCGCCCCCTCTCCCACCCTATGATTCACTTCCGCTTCCATGGTTCCATCCGCTGACAAATCCACTCCCAGATATCTAAAACACTTCACTTCCTCCAGTTTTTCTCCATTTAAACTTACCTCCCAATTGACTTGTCCCTCAACCCTACTGTACCTAATAACCTTGCTCATATCCATATTTACTCTCGGCTTTCTTCTTTCACACACTTTACCACACTCAGTTACCAACTTCTGCAGTTTCTTACATGAATCAGACACCAGCGATGTATCATCAGCGAGCAACAACTGACTCACTTCTCAAGCTCTCTCATTCACAACAGACTGCATACTTGCCCCTCTTTCCAAACCCTTGCATTCACCCTAACAACCCCATTCATAAACAAATTAAACAACCATGGAGACATCACGCACCCCTGTCGGAAACCAACATTCACTGAGAATCAATCACTTTCCTCTCTTCCTACACGTACACATACCTTACATTCTCGATAAAGCTTTTCAGTGCTTCTAACAACTTGCCTTCCACACCATATATTCTTAATACCTTCTGCAGAGCATGTCTATCAACTCTATCATATGCCTTCCTCAGATCCATAAATGCTACATACAGATATATTTGCTTTTCTAAGTAGTTCTCACATACATTCTACAAAGCAAACACCTGATCCACACATCCTCTACCACTTCTGAAACCACACTGCTCTTCCCAAATCTGATGCTCTGTACATGCCTTCACCCTCTCAATCAATACCCTCCCATATAATTTACCAGGAATACTCAACAAACTTATACCTCTGTAATTTGAGCACTCACTTTTATCCCTTTGCCTTTGTACAATGGCACTATGCAAGCATTCCGCCAATCCTCAGGCACCTCACCATGAATCATACATACATTAACTAACCTTACCAACCAGTCAACAATACAGTCACCTCCTTTTTTAATAAATTCCACTGCAATACCATCCAAACCTGCTTCCTTGCCGGCTTTCATCTTCCGTAAAGCTTTTACTACCTCTTCTCTATTCACCAAATTATTTTCCCTAACCCTCTCACTTTACACACCACCTCGACCAAAACACCCTATATCTGCCTCTGTATCATCAAACACATTCAACAAACCTTCAAAATACTCACTCCATCTCTCCATCTCCTTCTCACATCACCACTACTTGTTATCACCTCCCCATTAGCCCCCTTCACTGAAGTTCCCATTTGCTCCCTTGTCTTATATATATATATATATATATATATATATATATATATATATATATATATATATATATATATATATATATATATATATATATATATACATATAAAGTGTATATGAACGCGCATCTTCATAGAACATACAAAGCTCCATCAGCCAGGATCTAACCTGGGACCCCTTGTGCAAGAGGCAGGCATGCTAACCGCTAGGCTAAGGGACTGTATAATAGGAAACAACTATTCGAAATACTAAGTACTCGAATACCCTTCGTCTCACTATGGTGAGCAACGGGGTCTATCGGTTGTTTCCGAACAGAACACATAGCCAGCTGAGAGCGTTTTACCGAACCTGACTATACAACGAGGAGTTATATGAATACGAATAAAGTGTATATGAACGCGCACCTTCATAGAACATACAAAGCTCCATCAGCCAGGATCGAACCTGGGACCCCTTGTGCAAGAGGCAGGCATGCTAACCGCTAGGCATATAACTCCGCGTTGTACAGTCAGGTTCGGTAAAACGCTCTCAGCTGGCTATGTGTTCTGTTCGGAAACAACCGATAGACCCCGTTGCTCACCATAGTGAGACGAAGGGTATTCGAGTACTTAGTATTTCGAATAGTTGTTTCCTATTATACAGTCCCTTAGCCTAGCGGTTAGCATGCCTGCCTCTTGCACAAGGTGTCCCAGGTTCGATCCTGGCTGATGGAGCTTTGTATGTATGATATATATATATATATATATATATATATATATATATATATATACATATCATCATCATCATTCTTATACTTTGTCGCTGTCTCCCGCTTTAGCGAGGTAGCGCAAGGAAACAGACGAAAGAATGACCCATCCTACCCACATACACATGTATATACATACACGTCAACACAAGCACATATGCATAACTATACATCTCAACGTATACATACATATACACACACAGACATCAGACATATACATATATACACATACATATAATTCATACTGTCTGCCCTTATTCATTCCCGTCGCCACCCCGCCACACATGAAATAACCACCCCCTCTCCCGCATGTGCGCGAAGTGGCGCTAGGAAAAGACAACAAAGGCCACATTCGTTCACACTCAGTCTCTAGCTGTCATGTATAATGCACCGAAACCACAGCTCCTTTCCACATCCAGGCCCCTCACAATTTTCCATGGTTTACCCCAGACGCTTCACATACCCTAGTTCAATCCATTGACAGAACGTCGACCCCGGTGTACCACATCGTTCCAATTAACTGTATTCTTGCAGGCATTTCACTCTCCTGCATGTTCAAAACACGATCATTCAAAATCTTTTTCACTCC
Source organism: Panulirus ornatus (assembly GCF_036320965.1). NCBI lineage: Eukaryota > Metazoa > Arthropoda > Malacostraca > Decapoda > Palinuridae > Panulirus > Panulirus ornatus. Next base: position 46,210,908 of record NC_092224.1, read on the forward strand.
ATCTTTTCACCTCCAATTTGATCTCCCACTTCTCGTTCCCTCCATCTCTGACACATATATCCTCTTTGTCAATCTTTCCTCACTCATTCTCTCAATGAGATCAAACCATTTCAAAACACCCTCTTCTCCTCTCTCAACCACACGCTTTTTATTACCACACATTTCTCTTACCCTTTCATTACTTACTCGATCAAACCACCTCACACCACATATTGTCCTCAAACATCTCATTTCCAGCACATCCACCCTCCTGCGCACAACTCTATCCATAGCCTACGCCTCGCAACCATATATCATTGTTGAAACCACTATTCCTTCAAACATACACATTTTTGCTTTCCAACATAACGTTCTCGACTTCCACACATTCTTCAACGCTCCCAAAACTTTCGCCCCCTCCCCCACCCTATGATTCACTTCCGCTTCCATGGTTCCATCCGCTGACAAATCCACTCCCAGATATCTAAAACAGTTCACTTCCTCCAGTTTTTCTCCATTTAAACTTACCTCCCAATTCAATTGTCCCTCAACCCTACTGTACCTAATAACCTTGCTCATATCCATATTTACTCTCGGCTTTCTTCTTTCACACACTTTACCACACTCAGTTACCAACTTCTGCAGTTTCTTACATGAATCAGACACCAGCGATGTATCATCAGCGAGCAACAACTGACTCACTTCTCAAGCTCTCTCATTCACAACAGACTGCATACTTGCCCCTCTTTCCAAACCCTTGCATTCACCCTAACAACCCCATTCATAAACAAATTAAACAACCATGGAGACATCACGCACCCCTGTCGGAAACCAACATTCACTGAGAATCAATCACTTTCCTCTCTTCCTACACGTACACATACCTTACATTCTCGATAAAGCTTTTCAGTGCTTCTAACAACTTGCCTTCCACACCATATATTCTTCATACCTTCTGCAGAGCATGTCTATCAACTCTATCATATGCCTTCCTCAGATCCATAAATGCTACATACAGATATATTTGCTTTTCTAAGTAGTTCTCACATACATTCTTCTCAAAGCAAACGCCTGATCCACACATCCTCTACCACTTCTGAAACCACACTGCTCTTCCCCAATCTGGTGCTCTGTACATGCCTTTTCCCTTTATATGAATACCCTCCCATATAATTTCCAAGGAATACTCAACAAACTTATACCTCTCTAATTTGGGCACTCGCCTTTGTCTCCTTTGCCTTTGTTCAATGGCACTATGCAAGCATTCCTACAATCCTCAGGCACCTCACCATGAGACATACATACATTAGATAATCTTACCAACCATTCAACAATACAGTCACTCCCATTTTTAATAAATTCCACTGCAGTACCATCCAAACCCGCTGACTTGCCGGCTTTCATATTCCGTAAAGGTTTTACTACCTCTTCTCTGTTTACCAAATCATTCTCCCTAACCCTCTCACTTTGCACACCACCTCCACCAAAACACCCTATATCTGCCACTCTATCATCAAACACATTCAACAAACCTTCAAAGTACTCACTCCATCTCCTTCTCTCATCACTACTACTTATTATCTCCTCCCCATTAGCCCCATTGTTCTCATTTCTTCCCTTGTCTTACGCACTTTATTTACCTCGTTCCAAAACATATTTCATACTCCCTAGAATTTAATGATACTGTCTCACCTCAACTCTCATTTGCCCTCTTTTTCACCTCTTGCACCTTTCAAATAACCTCCTGCCTCTTTCTTTTATACATATCCCATTCATTTGCATTATTTACCTGCAAAAATCGTCAAAGTGCCTCTTTCTTCTCTCACTAATGATCTTACCTCTTCATCCCACCACTCACTACCCTTTCTAATATGCCCACCTCCCATGCTTCTCATGCCACAAGCATCGTTTGCAAAAGCCATCACTGCTTCCCTAAATACATCCCATTCCTCCCCTACTCTCATTACGTCCTTTGTTCTAACCTTCTTCCATTCTGTACTCAGTCTCTCCTTGTACTTCCTCACACAAGTCTCCTTCACAAGCTCACTTACTCTCACCACTCTCTTCACCCCAATATTCTCTCTTCTTTTCTGAAAACCTCTATAAATCTTCACTTTCGCCTCCACAAGATAATAATCAGACATCCCTCCAGTTGCACCTCTAAGCACATTAACATCCAAAAGTCTCTCTTTCGCGCGAATATCAATTAACACGTAATCCAATAACGCTGTCTAACCATCTCTCCTACTTACATACGTATACTTATGTATATCTCTCTTTCTGAACCAGGTATTCCCATCACCAGTCCTTTTTCAGCACATAAATCTACAAGCTCTTTACCATTTCCATTTACAACACTGAACACCCCAGGTACACCAATTATTCCCACAACTGCCACATTACTCACCTTTGCATTTGAATCACCCATCACTATAACCCGGTCTCGTGCATCAAAACTACTTACACGCTCACTCAGCTGCTCCCAAAACACTTGCCTCTCATGATCTTTCATTTTATGCCCGGGTTCATGTGCACCAATAACCACCCATCTCTCTCCATCCACTTTCAGTTTTACACATATCAATCTAGAGATTACTTTCTTACACTCTATCACATACTCTCACCAATACTGTTTCAGGAGTAATGCTACTCCTTCCCTTGCTCTCGTCCTCTCACTAACCCCTGACTTTATTCCCAAGACATTCCCAAACCACTCTTCCCCTTTACCCTTTCACTCAGAGCCAAAGCATCCAGGTTTCTTTCCTCAAACATTCTACCTATCTCTCCTTTTTTCTCATCTTGGTTACATCCACACACATTTAGATACCCCAATCTGAGCCTTCGAGGAGGATGAGCACTCCCCGTGTGACTCTTTCTTCTGTTTCCCCTTTTATAAAGTTAAAATACAAGGGGGGGAGGGTTTCTAGCCCCCCGCTCCCGTCCCTTTTAATCGCCTCCTACGACACATATTTATTTATTATACTTTGTCGATGTCTCCCGCGTTAGCGAGGTAGCGCAAGGAAACTGACGAAAGAATGGCCCAACCCACCCACATACACATTTATATACATACACGTCCAAACACTCACCTATATATACCTATGCATCTCAACGTATACATATATATATATATTCACACACAGACATATTCATATATACACATGTACATAATTCATACTGGCTGTCCTTATTCAATCCCGTCGCCACCCTGCCACACATGAAATAACAACCCCCTCCCCCGGCATGTGCGCGAGGTAGTGCTAGGAAAAGACAGCAAAGGCCACATTCGTTCATACTCAGTCTCTAGCTGTCATGTATAATGCACCAAAACCACAAAACTTTAAATGGTTTACCCAAGACGATTCCAACCCCCTAGTTCAATCCATTGACAGCACGTCGACCCCGGTATAAAACATCTTTCCAATTCACTGAATTCCTTGCACGCCTTTCACCCTCCTCCATGTATAGGTCCCGATCACTCAAAATCATTTTCACTCCATCCTTCCAGTTCCAATTTGGTCTCCCACTTCTAGTTTCCTCCACCTCTGACACATTTATCCTCTTGGTCAATCTTTCCTCACTTATTCTCTCCATGTGACCAAACCAATTCAAAACACCCTCTTATGCTCTCTTAACCACACTCATTTTATTACCACACATTTCTCTTACCCTTACATTATTTACTCGACCAAACCACCTCACACCACATATAGTTCTCAAACATCACATTTCCAGCACATCCACACTCCTCCGCATGACTCTATCTATAGCCCACGCCTTGCAACCATATAACATTGTTGGAACCACTATTCCCTCAAACATACCCATTTTTGTTTTCCAAGATAACGTTCTCGACTTCCACACATTCTTCAATGCTCCCAGAACTTTCGCCACCTCCCCCACCCTATGATTCACTTCCGCTTCCATGGTTCCATCCGCTGCCAAATCCACACCCTGATATCTGAAACACTTCACTTTCTCCAGTTTTTCTCCAAACTTACCTCCAACTTGACTTGTCCCTCAACCCTGCTGTACCTGATAACCTTGTTCTTATTCACATTTACTCTCAGCTTTCTCCTTTTACACACTTTACCAAACTCAGTCACCAGCTTCTGCAGTTTCTCACTAGAATCAGCCATCAGCACTGTATCATCAGCAAACAACAACTGACTCACTCCCCAAGCTCTCTCATCCACAACAGACTGCATACTTGCCCCTCTTTCCAAAACTTTTGCATTCACCCCCCCTAACAATCCCATCCATAAACAAATTAAACAACCATGGAGACATCACACACCCCTGCCGCAAACCAACATTCACTGAGAACCAATCACTTTCTTCTCTTCCTACACGTACACGTGCCTTACATCCTTCATAAAAACTTTTAACTGCTTCTAACAACTTGCCTCCCACACCATATATTCTTAATACCTTCCACAGAGCATCTGTATCAGCTTTATCATATGCCTTCTCCAGATCCATAAATGCTATATATAAATCCATTTGCTTTTATAAGTATTTCTGACACACATTCTTCAAAGCAAATATATCCTCTACCACTTCTGAAACCACTATGCTCTTCCCCAGTCTGATGCTCTGTACATGCCTTCACCCTCTATATCAATACCATCCCATATGATTTACCAGGAATACTCAACAAACTTATACCTCTGTAATTTGAGCACGCTCTTTTATCCCTTTTGCCTTTGTGCAATGGCACTATGCACGCATTCCGCCAATCCTCAGACACCTCACCATGAGCCATACATACATAAAATAACCTTACCAACCAGTCAACAACACAGTCACCGCCTTTTTTTTATAAATTCCCCTGCAATACCAAGAAATCCGCTGCCTTGCCGGCTTTCATCTTCCTGAAAGCTTTTACTACCACTTCTCTTACCAAATCTTTCTCCCTAACCCTCTCAATTTGCACACCACCTCCACCAAAACACCCTATATCTGCCCTTCTATCATCAAACACATTCAACAAACCTTCAGAATAATCACTCCATCTTCTCACATCACCAAGACTTGTTATCTCCTCCCATTAGCCCCTTTACTGATGTTCCCATTTGATCCCTTGTCTTACGCACTTTATTTACTTCCTTCTAAAACATCTTTTTATTCTCCGAAAAATATAATGATACTCTCTCACACCAACTCTCATTCGCCCTCTTTTTCACCTCTTGCACCTTTCTCTTGACCTACTGCCTCTTTCTTTTATACATCTCCCCGTCATTTGCATTATTTCCCTGCAAAAATTGTCCAAATGTCTCTCTCTTCTCGTTCACTAATAATCTTACCTCTTCATCCCACCACTCACTACCCTTTCTAATCAGTCCACCTCCCACGCTTCTCATGCCACAAACATCTTTTGCAAAAGCCATCACTGATTCCCTAAGTACATTCCATTCCTCCCCTACTCCCTACTTTGTTCTCACTTTTTTCCATTCTGTACTCAGCCTCTCCTGGTACTTCCTCAAACAAGTCTCCTTCCCAAGCTCACTTACCCTCACCACCCTCTTCACCCCAACATTGTCTCTTCTTTCCTGAAAACCTCTACAAATCTTCACCTTCGCCTCCACAAGATCATGATCAGACATCCCTCCAGTTGCACCTCTCAGCTCATTAATATCCAAAAGTCTCTTTTTCGCGCGCCTATCAGTTAACACGTAATCTAATAACGCTCTCTGGCTGTCTCTCCTACTTACATACGTATACTTATGTATATCTCTCTTTTTACACCAAGTATTCCCAATCACCAGTCTTTTTTCAGCACATACATCTACAAGCTCTTCACCATTTCCATTTACAACACTGAACACCCCATGTACACTAATTATTCCGTCAACTGCCACAATCCTCTTCTTTGCATTTAAATCACCCATCACTATAACCCGGTCTTGTGCATCAAAACTACTAACACACTCACTCAGCTGCTCCAAAAACACTTGCCTCTCACGATCATTCTTCTTATGCCCAGGTGCATATGCAGCAATAATCACCTATCTCTCTCCATCCACTTTCAGTTTTACACATATCAATCTAGAGTTTACTTTCTTACACTCTATCACATACTCCCACCACTCCTGTTTCAGGAGTAGTGCTACTTCCCTTGCTATTGTCCTCTCACTAACCCCTAACTTTACCCCCAAGACATTCCAAAACCACTATTCCCCTTCACCCTTGAGCTTCGTTTCACTCAGAGCCAAAACATCCACGTTCCTTTAACACAAACATACTACCTATCTCTCCTTTTTTCTCACCTTGGTTACATCAACACACATTTAGATACGCCAATCTGAGCCTTCGAGTAAGATAAGCACTCCCTGCGTGACCCTTCTTCTGTTCCCCTTTTAGAAAGTTAAACACAAGGAGGGGAGGGTTTCTAACCCCCAGCTCCCGTCCCCGTTAGTCGCCTTCTACGACATGTGAGGAATGCGTGGGAAGTATCCTTTCTCCCCTATCCCCAGGGATATATATATATATATATATATATATATATATATATATATATATATATATATATATATATATATATATATATATATATATATATATATATATATATATATATATATATATATATATATGTATATATATATTATATTTTTTATTATAATTTGTCGCTGTCTCCCGCGTTTGCGAGGTAGCGCAAGGAAACAGACGAAAGAAATGGCCCAACCCCCCACCATACACATGTATATACATACGTCCACACACGCAAATATACACACCTACACAGCTTTCCATGGTTTACCCCAGACGCTTCACATGCCTTGATTCAATCCACTGACAGCACGTCAACCCCGGTATACCACATCGCTCCAATTCACTCTATTCCTTGCCCTCCTTTCACCCTCCTGCATGTTCAAGCCCCGATCACACAAAATCTTTTTCACTCCATCTTTCCACCTCCAATTTGGTCTCCCTCTTCTCCTCGTTCCCTCCACCTCCGACACATATATCCTCTTGGTCAATCTTTCCTCACTCATTCTCTCCATGTGCCCAAACCACTTCAAAACACACTCTTCTCCTCTTTCGACCACGCTCTTTTTATTTCCACACATCTCTCTTACCCTTACGTTACTCACTCGATCAAACCACCTCACACCACACATTGTCCTCAAACATCTCATTTCCAGAACATCCATCCTCCTGCGCACAACCCTATCCATAGCCCACGCCTAAAAACCATACAACATTGTTGGAACCACTATTCCTTCAAACATACCCATTTTTGCTTTCCGAGATAATGTTCTCGACTTCTACACATTCTTCAAGGCTCCCAGAATTTTCGCCCCCTCCCCCACCCTATGATCCACTTCCGCTTCCATGGTTCCATCCGCTGCCAGATCCACTCCCAGATATCTAATACACTTCACTTCCTCCAGCTTTTCTCCATTCAAACTCACCTCCCAATTGACTTGACCCTCAACCCTACTGTACCTAATAACCTTCCTCTTATTCACATTTACTCTTAACTTTCTTCTTCCACACACTTTACCAAACTCAGTCACCAGCTTCTGCAGTTTCTCACATATATATATATATATATATATATATATATATATATATATATATATATATATATATATATATATATATATATATATATATATATATATATATATATATATATATATATATATATATATATATATATATATATATATATATATATATATATATATATATATATATATATATATATATATATATATATATATATATATATATATATATATATATATATGTGAGCACATAGAGAGTGTGGAAAGATTGACCAAGAGGATATATGTGTCGGAGGTGGAGCGAACGAGAAGTGGGAGACCAAATTGGAGGTGAAAAGATGGAGTGAAAAAGATTTTGTGTGATTGGGGCCTGAACATGCAGGAGGGTGAAAGGAGGGCAAGGAATAGAGTGAATTGGGTCGATGTGGTATACCGGGGTTGACGTGCTGTCAGTGGATTGAATCAGGAATGTGAAGGGTATGGGTTAAACCATGGAAAGCTGTGTAGGTATGTATATTTGCGTGTGTGGACGTATGTATATACATGTGTATGGGGGTGGCTTGGGCCATTTCTTTCGTCTGTTTCCTTGCGCTACCTCGCAAACGCGGGAGACAGCGACAAAGCAAAAAAAAAAAAAAAAAATATATATATATATATATATATATATATATATATATATATATATATATATATATATATATATATATATATATATAAATATATATATATATTATTTTATTATACTTTGTCGCTGTCTCCCGCGTTTGCGAGGTAGCGCAAGGAAACAGACGAAAGAAATGGCCCAACCCCCCCCCATACACATGTATATACACACGTCCACACACGCAAATATACATACCTACACAGCTTTCCATGGTTTACCCCAGACGCTTCACATGCCTTGATTCAATCCACTGACAGCACGTCAACCCCGGTATACCACATCGCTCCAATTCACTCTATTCCTTGCCCTCCTTTCACCCTCCTGCATGTTCAGGCCCCGATCACACAAAATCTTTTTCACTCCATCTTTCCACCTCAAATTTGGTCTCCCTCTTCTCCTTGTTCCCTCCACCTCCGACACATATATCCTCTTGGTCAATCTTTCCTCACTCATCCTCTCCATGTGCCCAAACCACTTCAAAACACCCTCTTCTGCTCTCTCAACCACTCTCTTTTTATTTCCACACATCTCTCTTACCCTTACGTTACTTACTCGATCAAACCACCTCACACCACATATTGTCCTCAAACATCTCATTTCCAGCACATCCATCCTCCTGCGCACAACTCTATCCATAGCCCACGCCTCGCAACCATACAACATTGTTGGAACCACTATTCCTTCAAACATAACCATTTTTGCTTTCCGAGATAATGTTCTCGACTTCTACACATTCTTCAAGGCTCCCAGAATTTTCGCCCCCTCCCCCACCCTATGATCCACTTCCGCTTCCATGGTTCCATCCGCTGCCAGATCCACTCCCAGATATCTAAAACACTTTACTTCCTCCAGTTTTTCTCCATTCAAACTTACCTCCCAATTGACTTGACCCTCAACCCTACTGTGCCTAATAACCTTGCTCTTATTCACATTTACTCTTAACTTTCTTCTTTCACACACTTTACCAATCTCAGTCACCAGCTTCTACAGTTTCTCACATGAATCAGCCACCAGCGCTGTATCATCAGCGAACAACAACTGACTCACTTCCCAAGCTCTCTCATCCACAACAGACTTCATACTTGCCCTTCTTTCCAAAACTCTTGCATTCACCTCCCTAACAACCCCATCCATAAACAAATCAAACAACCATGGAGACATCACACACTCCTGCCGCAAACCTATATTCACTGAGAACCAATCACTTTCCTCTCTTCCGACACGTACACATGCCTTACATCCTCGATAAAAACTTTTCACTGCTTCTAACAACTTGCCTCCCACACCATATATTCTTAATACCTTCCACAGAGCATCTCTATCAACTCAATCATATGCCTTCTCCAGATCCATAAATGCTACATACAAATCCATTTGCTTTTCTAAGTATTTCTCATATACATTCTTCAAAGCAAACACCTGATCCACACATCCTCTACCACTTCTGAAACCACACTGCTCTTCCCCAATCTCATGCTCTGTGCATGCCTTCACCCTCTCAATCAATACCCTCCCATATAATTTACCAGGAATACTCAACAAACTTATACCTCTGTAATTTGAGCACTCACTCTTATCCCCTTTGCCTTTGTACAATGGCACTATGCACGCATTCCGCCAATCCTCAGGCACCTCACCATGAGTCATACATACATTAAATAACCTTACCAACTAGTCAATAATACAGTCACCCCTTTTTTAATAAATTCCACTGCAATACCATCCAAACCTGCTGCCTTGCCGGCTTTCTTCTTCCGCAAAGCTTTTACTACCTCTTCTCTGTTTACCAAATCATTTTCCCTAACCCTCTCACTTTGCAGACCACCTCGACCAAGACATCCTATATCTGCCACTCTATCATCAAACACATTCAACAAATCTTCAAAATACTCACTCCATCTCCTTCTCACATCCCCACTACTTGTTATCACCTCCCCATTTGCGTCCTTCACTGAAGTTCCCATTTGCTCCCTTGTCTTACGCACTTTATTTACCTCCTTCCAGAACATCTTTTTATTCTCCCTAAAATTTAATGATACTCTCTCACCCCAACTCAAATTTGCCATCTTTTTCACCTCTTGCACCTTTCTCTTGACCTCCTGTCTCTTTCTTTTATACATATCCCACTCAATTGCATTTTTTCCCTGCAAAAATAATCCAAATGCCTCTCTCTTCTCTTTCACTAATAATCTTACTTCTTCATCCCACCACTCACTACCCTTCCTAATCAACCCACCTCCCACTCTTCTCATGCCACAAGTATCTTTTGCGCAATCCATCACTGATTCTCTAAATACATCCCATTCCTCCCCCACTCCCCTTACTTCCATTGTTCTCACCTTTTTCCATTCTGTACTCAGTCTCTCCTGGTACTTCCTCACACAAGTCTCCTTCCCATACATATATATATATATATATATATATATATATATATATATATATATATATATATATATATATATATATATATATATATATATATATATATATATATATATATATATATATATATATATATATATATATATATATATATATATATATATATATATATATATATATATATATATATATATATATATATATATATATATATATATATATATATATATATATATATATATATATATATATATATATATATATATATATATATATATATATATATATATATATATATATATATATATATCGAGGATGTATGGCATGTGTACGTGTAGGAAGAGAGGAAAGTGATTGGTTCTCAGTGAATGTAGGTTTGCGGCAGGGATGTGTAATGTCTCCATGGTTGTTTTATTTGTTTATGGATGAGGTTGTTAGGGAGGTGAATGCAAGAGTTTTGGAAAGAGGGGCAAGTATGAAGTCTGTTGTGGATGAGAGAGCTTGGGAAGTGAGTCAGTTGTTGTTCGCTGATGATACAGCGCTGGTGGCTGATTCATGTGAGAAACTTCAGAAGCTGGTGACTGAGTTTGGTAAAGTGTGTGAAATAAGAAAGTTAAGAGTAAATGTGAATAAGAGCAAGGTTATTAGGTACATTAGGGTTGAGGGTCAAGTCAATTGGGAGGTAAGTTTGAATGGAGAAAAACTGGAGGAAGTAAAGTGTTTTAGATATCTGGGAGTGGATCTGGCAGCGGATGGAACCATGGAAGCGGAAGTGGATCATAGGGTGGGGGAGGGGGCGAAAATCCTGGGAGCCTTGAAGAATGTGTGGAAGTCGAGAACATTATCTCGGAAAGCAAAAATGAGTATGTTTGAAGGAATAGTGGTTCCAACAATGTTGCATGGTTGCGAGGCGTGGGCTATGGATAGAGTTGTGCGCAGGAGGATGGATGTGCTAGTAATGAGATGTTTGAGGACAATGTGTGGTTTGAGGTGGTTTGATCGAGTATGTAATGTAAAGGTAAGAGAGATGTGTGGAAATAAAAAGAGCGTGGTTGAGAGAGCAGAAGAGGGTGTTTTGAAATGGTTTGGGCACATGGAGAGAATGAGTGAGGAAAGATTGACCAAGAGGATATATGTGTCGGAGGTGGAGGGAACGAGGAGAAGTGGGAGACCAAATTGGAGGTGGAAAGATGGAGTGAAAAAGATTTTAAGTGTTCGGGACCTGAACATGCAGGAGGGTGAGAGGCGGGCAAGGAATAGAGTGAATTGGATCGATGTGGTATACCGGGGTTGACGTGCTGTCAGTGGATTGAATCAGGGCATGTGAAGCGTCTGGGGTAAACGATGGAAAGTTGTGTGGGGCATGGATGTGGAAATGGAGCTGTGGTTTCGGGCATTATTGCGTGACAGCTGGAGACTGAGTGTGAACGAATGAGGCCTTTGTTGTCTTTTCCTAGTGCTATCTCGCACACATGAGGGGGGAGGGGGATGGTATTCCATGTGTGGCGAGGTGGCGATGGGAATGAATAGGGGCAGGCAGTGTGAATTGTGTGCATGGGTATATATGTATGTGTCTGTGTGTTTATATATATGTGGACGTTGAGATATATAGGTACGTATATTTGCGTGTGTGGGCGTGTGTGTGTGTACATTATGTATGGGGGTGGGTTGTACCATTTCTTTCGTCTGTTTCCTTGCACTACCTCGCAAACGCGGGAGATAGCGAGAAATAGCGAGAAGATAAATATATATATATATATATATATATATATATATATATATATATATATATATATATATATAGCGAGAAGATAAATATATATATGTATATATATATATATATATATATATATATATATATATATATATATATATATATATATATATATATATATATATATATATATATATATATATATATATATATATATATATATAATTTTTTTTTTTTTTTTTTTTTTGCTTTGTCGCTGTCTCCCGCGTTTGCGAGGTAGCGCAAGGAAACAGACGAAAGAAATGGCCCAACCCACCCCCATACACATGTATATACATACGTCCACACACGCAAATATACATACCTACACAGCTTTCCATGGTTTACCCCAGACGCTTCACATGCCTTGATTCAATCCACTGACAGCACGTCAACCCCGGTATACCACATCGCTCCAATTCACTCTATTCCTTGCCCTCCTTTCACCCTCCTGCATGTTCAGGCCCCGATCACACAAAATCTTTTTCACTCCATCTTTCCACCTCCAATTTGGTCTCCCTCTTCTCCTCGTTCCCTCCACCTCCGACACATATATCCTCTTGGTCAATCTTTCCTCACTCATTCTCTCCATGTGACCAAACCATTTCAAAACACCCTCTTCTGCTCTCTCAACCACGCTCTTTTTATTTCCACACATCTCTCTTACCCTTACGTTACTTACTCGATCAAACCACCTCACACCACACATTGTCCTCAAACATCTCATTTCCAGCACATCCATCCTCCTGCGCACAGCTCTATCCATAGTCCACGCCTCGCAACCATACAACATTGTTGGAACCACTATTCCTTCAAACATACCCATTTTTGCTTTCCGAGATAATGTTCTCAACTTCCACACATTCTTCAAGGCTCCCAGAATTTTCGCCCCCTCCCCCACCCTATGATCCACTTCCTCTTCCATGTTTCCATCCGCTGCCAGATCCACTCCCAGATATCTAAAACACTTCACTTCCTCCAGTTTTTCTCCATTCAAACTCACCTCCCAGTTGACTTGACCCTCAACCCTACTGTACCTAATAACCTTGCTCTTATTCACATTTACTCTCAACTTTCTTCTTTCACACACTTTACCAAACTCAGTCACCAGCTTCTGCAGTTTCTCACATGAATCAGCCACCAGCGCTGTATCATCAGCGAACAACAACTGACTCACTTCCCAAGCTCTCTCATCCCCAACAGACTTCATACTTGCCCCTCTTTCCAAAACTCTTGCATTTACCTCCCTAACAACCCCATCCATAAACAAATTAAACAACCATGGAGACATCACACACCCCTGCCGCAAACCTACATTCACTGAGAACCAATCACTTTCCTCTCTTCCTACACGTACACATGCCTTACATCCTCGATAAAAACTTTTCACTGCTTCTAACAACTTGCCTCCCACACCATATATTCTTAATACCTTCCACAGAGCATCTCTATCAACTCTATCATATGCCTTCTCCAGATCCATAAATGCTACATACAGATCCATTTGCTTTTCTAAGTATTTCTCACATACATTCTTCAAAGCAAACACCTAATCCACACATCCTCTACCACTTCTGAAACCACACTGCTCTTCCCCAATCTCATGCTCTGTACATGCCTTCACCCTCTCAATCAATACCCTCCCATACAATTTGCCAGGAATACTCAACAAACTTATACCTCTGTAATTTGAGCACTCACTCTTATCCCCTTTGCCTTTGTACAATGGCACTATGCACGCATTCCGCCAATCCTCAGGCACCTCACCATGAGTCATACATACATTAAATAACCTTACCAACCAGTCAACAATACAGTCACCCCCTTTTTTAATAAATTCCACTGCAATACCATCCAAACCTATATATATATGTATATATATATTTATATATATATATATATATATATATATATATATATATATATATATATATATATATATATATATATATATATATATATATATATATATATATATATACATATTTATTATCATTTTTATACTTTGTCGCTGTATCCTACGTTAGCGAGGTAGCGCAAGGAAACTAACGAAAGAATGGCCCAACCCACGCCCACACACGCACATATACATAACTATACATTTCAACGTATACATATATATATACATACATAGACATATACATGGAGCGGGGGGCTGGAAATCCTCCCCTCTCGTTTTTTTTTTTTGATTTTCCAAAAGAAGGAACAGAGAATCGGGCCGGGTGAGTGTATTCCCTCAAAGGCCCAGTCCTCTGTTCTTGGCGCTACCTCGCTGATGCGGGAAATGGCGAACAGTTTGAAAGAAAAAAAGAAAGACATATACATATATACACATGCACAGATTAATACTTGATACCTTCATCCATTTCTGTCCTCACCCCGCCACACATGAATTGGCACATCCATACCCCCGCGCACGCTTGAGGTAGCTCTAGGAAAAGACGACAATGGCCACATTCGTTCACACTCAGTCTCTCGCTGTCATGTCTAATGCACTAACACCACAGCTCCCTTTCCACATCCAAGCCCCACAAAACTTTCCATGTTTTACCCAAACGCTTCAAATGCCCTGGTTCAATCTATTGACAGCACGTCGAACCCGGCATACAACATCGTTCCAATTCACTCAATCCCTTGCAGGCCTTTCACCCTCCTGTATGTTCAGGCCCCGATCGCTCAAAACTTTTTTCACTCCATCCTTCCACCTTCAATTTGGTCTCCCACATCCCCTCGTTCCCTCCACCTCTGACACATATATCCTCTTAGTCAAACTTTCCTCACTCATTCTCTCCATGTGACTAAACCATTTCAATACACCCTCTTCTGCTCTCTCAACCATACTCTTTTTATTACCACACATCTCTCTTACCCTTTCAAACTACATCGCACCACATATTGTCCTCAAACATCTTATTTCCAACACATCCACCTTCCGCACAACTCTATCTATAGTCTATAGCCCACGCCTCGCAGCCATATAACATTGTCGGGACCACTATTCCTTCATTCATACCCAATTTTGCTTTTCGAGATAACGTACTCGAGTTCCACACATATATCAATGCTCCTTGAACGTTCGCCCCCTCCCCTAACCTATGACTCACTTCCGCTTCTATGGTTCCACCCGCTGCTAAATCCATTTCCAGATATCTAAAACACTTCACTTCCTCCAGTTTTTCTCCATTCAATTGATTTGTCTCTCAACCCTACTGAACCTAATAAACTTGCTCTTATTTACATTTGCTTTCAGCTTTCTTCTTTCACATACTTTACCAAACTCAGTCACCAGCTTCTACAGTTCTTAAGCCGAATCAGCAACCAGCAGTGTATCATCAGCAAGCAACAACGCTATCACTTCCCAAACCTTCTCACCCACCACAGACTCCACACTTGTCCCTCTCTCCTAAACTCTTGCATTCACCTCCCTAAAAACCACATCCGTAAACAAATTAAACAACCATGTAGATATCACGCACCCCTGCCGCAAACCGACATTCACTGGGAACAAATCACTTTCCTCTCTTCCTACTGGTACACATGCCTTACATCCTCGACAAAAACATTTCATTGCTTCTAGCAACTCACCTCCCACACCATATACTCTTAATACCTCCCAAAGAGCATCTCTGTCAACTCTATCATCTGCCTTCTCCAGATCCATAAATGCTACAAACAAATTCATGTTTTTCTAAGTATTTCTCACATGCATTCTTCAAAGCAAACACCTCATCCATACATCCTCTACCACTACTGAAAAACACTGCTCTTCCCCAATCTGATGCTCTGTACATGCCTTTATTCTCTCAATCAATACCCTCGCACATAATTTCCCAGGAATATTTAGCAAACTTATACCCCTGTAATATGAACACTCACCTTTATCCCTTTTGCCTTTGTACAGTGGCACTATTCATGCATTACGCCAGTCCTCAGGCACTTCACCATGAACCATACACACACTTAAAATCCTTCCCAACCAGTGAACAAAACAGTCACCCCTTTTTTGATAAATTCCACAGTAATGCCATCCAAACCTGTAGACTTGCCGGCTTTTATCTTGCGCAAAGCTTTCACAACCTCTTCTCTGTTTACCAAACCATTCTCCCTGACCCTCTCACTTCGCACACAACCTCGTCAAAAACACCCCGTATCTGCCACTCTATTATCAAAACATTCAACAAACCTTCAAAATACTCACTCAATCTGCTCGCTTCAAAACTACTTCTTATTACCTACTCATTATCCCCCTTCACCGATGTTCCCATTTGTTCTCTGATCTTACGCACATATTTTACCTCCTTCTAAAACATATTATTCTCCCTAAAATCTAATGGATTATGTGTTGATTGATAGGTGCGTCAAAGAGAGACTTTTGGATGTTAATGTGCTGAAAGGGGCAACAGGAGGGCCGTCTGATCATTGTCTTTTGCAGGCGAAGGTGACGATTTGTATAGGTTTTCATAAAAAAGAGAGAATGTTGGGGTGAAAAGAGTGGTGAGAGTAAATGAGCTTGGAAAGTAGACTTTTGTGAGGAAGTACCAGGAGAGATTGAGTGCAGAATGCAAAAAGGAGAGAGCAAATGACTTAAGAGGAGTGAAGGCGGAATGGGATGCATTTAGTGATGGCTTGCACACAAGATGCCCGTGACATCAGAAAGGTGAAAGGTGGGCAGATTAGAAAGGGCATTGAGTGGTGGGATGAAGAAGTAAGATTAATGGTGAAAGAGAAGAGTGAGGCATTTGGACGATTTTTGCAAGGAAATAGTACAAATAACTGGGAGATGTATGAAAGAAAGAGGCAGGAGATCAAGAGAAAGGTGCAAGAGGTGAAAATGAGGGCAAATGAGAGTTGGGGTGAGAGAGTATCGTTAGATTTTAGGGAGAATAAAAAGATGTTTTGGAGGGAGGTAAATAATGTGCGTAAGACAAGAGAGCAAATGGGAACATCTGTTAAGGGGGCTAATAGGGAGGTAATATCATGTAGTGGTGAAATGAAATGGAGATGGTGTGAGTATTTTGAAGGTTTGTTGAATGTGTTTGATGATAGAGTGGCAGATATAGGGTGTTTTGGTCAAGGTGGTGTGCGAAGTGCAAAGATCAGGGAGAATGGTCTACTAAACACAAAAGAGGTAATGAAAGCTTTGCGGAAGATGAAAGCCGGCAAGGCGGCGGGTTTGGATGGTATTGCAGTAGAATTTGTGAAAAAAGGGGGTGACTCTGTTGTTGACTGGTTGGTGAGGATGTTCAGTGTATGTATGGTTCATCAAGCAGTGTCTGAGGATTCGCGTAATGCATGTATAGTGCAATTTTGGATGTTACTGTGCTGAGAGGTGCAACTGGAGGGATGTCTAATCATTATCTTGTGGAGGCTAAGGTGAAGATTTGTATGGGTTTTCAGAAAAGAAGAGTGAATGTTGGGGTGAAGACGGTGGTGAGAGTAAGTGAGCTTGGGAAGGAGACTTGTGTGAGGAAGTACCAGGAGAGACTGAGTACAGAATGGAAAAAGGTGAGAACAATGGAAGTAAGGGGAGTGGGGGAGGAATGGGATGTATTTAGGGAATCAGTGATGGATTGCGCAAAAGATGCTTGTGTAGGTTTGCGGCAGGGGTGTGTGATGTCTCCATGGTTGTTTAATTTGTTTATGGATGGGGTTGTAAGGGAGGTAAATGCAAGAGTCCTGGAAAGAGGGGCAAGTATGAAGTCTGTTGGGGATGAGAGAGCTTGGGAAGTGAGTCAATTGTTGTTCGCTGATGATACAGCGCTGGTGGCTGATTCATGTGAGAAACTGCAGAAGCTGGTGACTGAGTTTGGTAAAGTGTGTGGAAGAAGAAAGTTGAGAGTAAATGTGAATAAGAGCAAGGTTATTAGGTACAGTAGGGGTGAGGGTCAAGTCAATTGGGAGGTGAGTTTGAATGGAGAAAAACTGGAGGAAGTGAAGTGTTTTAGATATCTGGGAGTGGATCTGTCAGCGGATGGAACCATGGAAGCGGAAGTGGATCATAGGGTGGGGGAGGGGGCGAAAATTTTGGGAGCCTTGAAAAATGTGTGGAAGTCGAGAACATTATCTCGGAAAGCAAAAATGGGTATGTTTGAGGGAATAGTGGTTCCAACAATGCTGTATGGTTGCGAGGCGTGGGCTATGGATAGAGATGTGCGCAGGAGGATGGATGTGCTGGAAATGAGATGTTTGAGGACAATGTGTGGTGTGAGGTGGTTTGATCGAGTAAGTAACGTAAGGGTAAGAGAGATGTGTGGAAATAAAAAGAGCGTGGTTGAGAGAGCAGAAGAGGGTGTTTTGAAATGGTTTGGGCACATGGAGAGAATGAGTGAGGAGAGATTGACCAAGAGGATATATGTGTCGGAGGTGGAGGGAACGAGGAGAAGAGGGAGACCAAATTGGAGGTGGAAAGATGGAGTGAAAAAGATTTTGTGTGATCGGGGCCTGAACATGCAGGAGGGTGAAAGGAGGGCAAGTAATAGAGTGAATTGGAGTCATGTGGTATACAGGGGTTGACGTGCTGTCAGTGGATTGAAGCAAGGCATGTGAAGCGTCTGGGGTAAACCATGGAAAGCTGTGTAGGTATGTATATTTGCGTGTGTGGACGTGTGTATGTACATGTGTATGGGGGGGGGGGGGTGGGGCCATTTCTTTCGTCTGTTTCCTTGCGCTACCTCGCAAAGGCGGGAGACAGCGACAAAGTATAAAAAAAAAAAAAAAAAAAAAAAAAATATATATATATATATATATATATATATATATATATATATATATATATATATATATATATATATATATATGTATATATATATATATATATATATATATATATATATACATGTATATATATATATATATATATATATATATATATATATATATATATATATATATATATATATATATGTATATCGGTTGTTTCCGAACAGAACACATAGCCAGCTGATAGCGTTTTACCGAACCTGACTGTACAACACGGAGTTATATGAATACGAATAAAGTGTATATGAACGAGCACCTTCATAGAACATACAAAGCTCCAACAGCCAGGATCGAACCTGGGACCCCTTGTGCAAGAGGCAGGCATGCTAACCGCTAGGCTAAGGGACTGTATAATACGAAACAACTATTCGAAATACTAAGTACTCGAATACCCTTCGTCTCACAATGGTGAGCAACGGGGTCTATCGGTTGTTTCCGAACAGAACACATAGCCAGCTGATAGCGTTTTACCGAAACTGACTGTACAACGCGGAGTTATATGAATACAAATAAAGTGTATATGAACGTGCCTCTTGCACAAGGGGTCCCAGGTTCGATCCTGGCTGTTGGAGCTTTGTATGTTCTATGAAGGTGCGCGTTCGTATACACTTTATTCGTATTCATATAACTCCGCGTTGTACATTCAGGTTCTGTAAAACGCTATCAGCTGGCTATGTGTTCTGTTCGGAAACAACCGATAGACCCCGTTGCTCACCATTGTGAGACGCAGGGTATTCGAGTACTTAGTATTTCGAATAGTTGTTTCCTATTATACAGTCCCTTAGCCTAGCGGTTAGCATGCCTGCCTCTTGCACAAGGGGTCCCAGGTTCGATCCTGGCTGTTGGATCTTTGTATGTTCTATGAAGGTGCGCGTTCATATACACTTTATTCGTATTCATATAACTCCGCGTTGTACAGTCAGGTTCGGTAAAACGCTATCAGCTGGCTATGTGTTCTGTTCGGAAACAACCGACAGACCCCGTTGCTCACCATTGTGAGACGAAGGGTATTCGAGTACTTAGTATATATATGTATATATATATAGGAGGTTTCGGGGCATTATTACATGACAGTTAGAGACTGAGTGTGAACGAATGGGGCTTTTGTTGTCTTTCCTAGAGAGGTAGCGCAAGGAAACAAACGAAAGAATGGCCCAACCCGCCCACATACACATGCATATACATACACGTCCACACACGCAAATATACATACCTATACATCTCACTGTACACATATATATATACACACACAGACATATACATATATACACATGCACATAATTCATACTGTCTGCCTTTATTTGTTCCCATCGCCACCTCGACACACATGGAATAACAACCCCTCCCTCCTCATGTGAGCGAGGTAGCGCTAAGAAAGACACCAAACGCCACATTCGTGCACACTCAGTCTCTAGCTGTCATGTAATAACGCACCGAAACCACAGCTCCCTTTCCACATACAGGCCCCACACACTTTCCATGGTTTACCCCAGACGCTTCACATGCCCTGGTTCAATCCATTGAGTCACGTCGACCCCGGTATACCACATCGTTCCAATTCACTCTATTCCTTGCACGCCTTTCACCCTCCTGCATGTTCAGGCCCCGATCACTCAAAATCTTTTTCACTCCATCTTTCTACCTCCAATTTGGTCTCCCACTTCTCCTCGTTCCCTCCACCTGCGACACACATATCCTCTTGGTCAATCTTTCCCCACTCATTCTCTCCATGTGACCAAACCATTTCAAAACACCCTCTTCTGCTCTCTCAACCACACTCTTTTTATTTCCACACATCTCTCTCACCCTTACATTACTTACTCGATCAAACCACCTCACACCACATACTGTCCTCAAACATCTCATTTCCAGCACATCCACCCTCCTGCGCACAACTCTATCAATAGCCCACGCCTCGCAACCATACAACATTGTTGGAACCACTATTCCTTCAAACATACCCATTTTTGCTTTCCGAGATAATGTTCTCGACTTCTACACATTTTTCAAGGCTCCAAGATTCCCTTCCGCTTCCATGGTTCCATCCGCTGCCAGATCCACTCCCAGATATCTAAAACACTTTACTTCCTCCAGTTTTTCTCCATTCAAACTTACCTCCCAATTGACTTCACCCTCAACCCTACTGTACCTAATAACCTTGCTCTTATTCACATTTACTCTTAACTTTCTTCTTTCACACACTTTACCAAACTCAGTCACCAGCTTCTGCAGTTTCTTACATGAA
Source organism: Panulirus ornatus (assembly GCF_036320965.1). Classification (NCBI taxonomy): domain Eukaryota; kingdom Metazoa; phylum Arthropoda; class Malacostraca; order Decapoda; family Palinuridae; genus Panulirus; species Panulirus ornatus. The sequence goes on from NC_092224.1 coordinate 46,232,207, forward strand.
TCAGCCACCAGCGCAGTATCATCAGGGAACAACAACTGACTCACTTCCCAAGCTCTCTCATCCACAACAGACTGCATACTTGCCCCTCTTTCCTAAATTCTTGCATTCACCTTCCTAACAACCCAAACCATAAACAAATTAAATAACCAAGGAGACATCACACACCCCTGCCGCAAACCTTCATTATCTGAGAACCAATCACTTTCCTCTCTTCCTACACGCACACATGCCTTACATCCTCCATAAAAAAAACTTTTCACTGCTTCTAACAACTTTCCTTCCACCCCATATATTCTTAAAACCTTCCACAGAGCATCTCTATCAACTCTATCATATGCCTTCTATAGATCCATAAATGCTACATACAAATCCATTTGTTTTTCTAAGTATTTCTCACATACATTCTTCAAAGCAAACATCTGATCCACACATCCTCTACCACTTCTGAAACCACACTGCTCTTCCCCAATCTGATGCTCTGTACACGCCTTCACCCTCTCAATCAATACCCTCCTATATAATTTACCAGGAATACTCAACAAACATATACCTCTGTAATTTGAGCACTCACTCTTATCCCCTTTGCCTTTATACAATGGCACTATGCAAGCATTCCGCCAATCCTCAGGCACCTCACCATGAGTCATACATACATTAAATAACCTTACCAACCAGTCAACATTACAGTCACCCCCTTTTTTAACAAATTCCACTACAATACCATACAGACCTGCTGCCTTGCCGGCTTTCATCTTCCGTAAAGCTTTTACTACCTCTTCTCTATTTACCAAATCATTTTCCCTAACCCTCTTCACTTTGCACACCACCTCGACCAAAACACCCTATATCTGCCACTCTATCATCAAACACATTTAACAAACCTTCAAAATACTCACTCCATCTACTTCTCACATCAACACTACTTGTTATCACCTCCCCATTAGCCCCCTTCACCGAAGTTCCCATTTGCTCCCTTGTCTTACGCATTTTATTTACCTCCTTCCATAACATCTTTTTATTCTCCCTAAAATTTAATGATACTCTCTCACCCCAACTCTCATTTGCCCTTTTTTTCACCTCTTGCACCTTTCTCTTGACCTCCTGTTTCTTTCTTTTATACCTCTCCCACTCATTTGCATTTTTTCCCTGCAAAAATCGTCCAAATGCCTCTCTCTTCTCTTTCACTAATAATCTTACTTCTTCATCCCACCACTCACTACCCTTTCTAATCAACCCACCTCCCACGCTTCTCATGCCACAAGCATCTTTTGCGCAAGCCATCACTTCTTCCCTAAATACATCCCATTCCTCTCCCACTCCCCTTACCTCCTTTGTTCTCACCTTTTTCCATTCTGTACTTAGTCTCTCCTCGTACTTCCTCACACAAGTCTCCTTCCCAAGCTCACTTACTCTCACCACTCTCTTCACCCCAACATTCTCTCTTCTTTTCTGAAAACACCCACAAATCTTCACCTCCTATACAAAATAATGATCAGACATCCCTCCAGTTGCACTTCTCAGCACATTAGCATCCAAAAGTCTTTCTTTCGTGCGTCTATCAATTAACACGTAATCCAATAACGCTCTCTGGCCATCTCTCCTACTTACATAAGTATACTTATGTATATCTCGCTTTTTAAACCAGGTATTCCCAATCACCAGTCCTTTTTTCAACTCATAAATCTACAAGCTCTTCACCATTTCCATTTACAACACTGAACAAAACATGTATACCAATTATTCCCTCAACTGCCACATTACTCACCTTTGGATTCAAATCACCCATCACTATAACCTGCTCTTGTGCATCAAAACCACTAACACACTCATTCAGCTGCTCCCAAAACACTTGCCTCCCATGATCTTTCTTCTCATGCCCAGGTGCATATGCACCAATAATCACCCATCTCTCTCCCTCAACTTTCAGTTTTACCCATCAATCTAGAATTTACTTTTTTACACTCTATCACATACTCCCACAACTCCTGATTCAGGAGTAGTGCTACTTGTTCCCTTGCTCTTGTCCTCTCACTAACCCCTGACTTCACTTCCAAGACATTCCCAAACCACTCTGCCCCTTTACCCTTGAGCTTCGTTTCATGCAGAGCCAAAACATCCAGGTTCATTTCCTCAAACATTCGACCTATCGCTCCTTTTTTCTCATCTTGGTTACATCCACACACATTTAGACACCCCAATCTAAGCCTTCGAGGAGGATGAGCACTCCTCGCGTGACTCCTTCTTCTGTTTCCCCTTTTAGAAAGTTAAAATACAAGGAGGGGAGGGTTTCTGGCCCCCCGCTCCCGACCCCTTTAGTCGCCTCCTACGACACGTGAGGAATGCGTGGGAAGTATTCTTTCTCCCCTATCCCTGGGGATAGGGGAGAAAGAATATATATATATATATATATATATATATATATATATATATATATATATATATATATATATATATATATATATATATATATATATATATATATATTTCTTTTCTTTTTCTTTCAAACTATTCGCCATATCCCGCATTAGCAAGGTAGCGTTAAGAACAGAGGACTGGGCCTCTGAGGGAATATCCTCACCTGGCCCCCTTCTCTGTTTCTTCTTTTGGAAAATTAAAAAAAAATCAAGAGGGGAGGATTTCCAGCCCCCCGTATTTTATCCTTCTAAAAGAGGAAACAGGAGTCATGTGGGGAATGCCTATCCTCCTCGAAGGCTCAGATTGGGGTGTCTAAATGTGCGTAGATGTAACCAATATGAGAAAAATGGAGAGACAGGTAGTATGTTTGAGGAAAGGAACCTGGATGTTTTGACTCTGAGTGAAATGAAGCTCAAGGGTAAAGCAGAAGAGTGGTTTAGAAATGTCTTGGGAGAAAAGTCAGGGGTTAGTGAGAGGACAAGAGCAAGGGAAGGAGTAGCACTACTCCTGAAATAGGAGTGGTGGGAGTATGTGATAAAGAGTAAGAAAGTAAATTCTAGATTGATATGGGTAAAACTGAAAGTGGATGGAGAGAGGTGAGTGATTATTATAGTGATGGGTGAGTTGAATGCAAAAGTGAGTAATGTGGCAGTTGAGGTATTAATTGGTGTACATGGGGTGTTCACTGCTGTAAATGGGAATGGTGAAGAGCTTGTAGATTTATGTGCTGAAAAAGGACTGGTGATTGGGAATACCTGGTTCGAAAAGAGAGATATACATAAGTATACACATGTAGGTAGGAGAGATGGTCAGAGAACGTTCTTGGATTACGTGTTAACTGATAGGCGCGCGAAAGAGAGACTTTTGGATGTTAATGTGCTGAGGAGTGCAACTGGAGGGATGTCTAATCATTATCTTGTGGAGGCGAAGGTGAAGATTTGTGGGGGTTTTCAGAAAAGAAGAGAGAATGCTGGGGTGAAAAGAGTGGTGAGAGTAAGTGAGCTTCGGAAGGAGATTTGTGTGAGTAAGTACCAGGAGAGACTGAGTACAGAATGGAAAAAGATGAGAAAAAAGAAAGTAAGGGGAGTGGGGGAGGAATGGGATGTATTTAGGGAAGAAGTGATGGCTTGCGCAAAAGATGCCTGTGGCATGAGAAGCGTGGGAGGTGGGCAGATTAGAAACGGTAGTGAGTGGTGGGATGAAGAAGTAAGATTAGTAGTGAAAGAGAAGAGAGAGGCATTTGGACAATTTTTGCAGGGAAATGATGCAAATGAATGGGAGATGTGTAAAAGAATGAGGCAGGAGGTCAAGAGAAAGGTGCAAGAGGTGAAAAAGAGGGCAAATGAGAGTTGGGGTGAGAGAGTATCATTAAATTTTAGGGAGAATGAAAAGATGTTTTGGAAGGTGGTAAATAAAGTGCGTAAGACAAGGGAACAAATGGGAAAGGGGCTAATAGGGAGGTGATAACAAGTAGTGGTGATGTGAGGAGATGGAATGAGTATTTTGAAGGTTTGTTGAATGTGTTTGATAATATAGTGACAGATATAGGGTGTTTTGGTTAAGTTGGTGTGCAAAGGGAGAGGGTTAGGGAGAATGATTTGGTAAACAGAGAAGAGGTAGAAAAACCCTTGTGGAAGATGAAAGCCGGCAAGGCAGCGGGTTTGGATGGTATTTCAGTGGAATTTATTAAAAAATTGGGTGACTGTATTGTTGACTGGTTGGTAAGGTTATTTAATGTATATATGACTCATGGTGAGGTGAATGAGGATTGGCGGAATACTCCCGTAGTGCCATTGTACAAAGGCAAAGGGGATAAAAGTAAGTCCTCAAATTACAGAGGTATAAGTTTGTTGATTAGTCCTGTTAAATCATATGGGAGGGTATTAATTGAGAGGGTGAAGGCATGTACAGATCATCAGATTGGGGAAGAGCAGTGTGGTTTCAGAAGTGGTAGAGGATTTGTGGATCAGGAGTTTGTTTTCAAGAATGTATGTGAGAAATACTTAGAAAAGCAAATGGATATCTATGTACCTTTTATGGATCTGGAGAAGGCACATGATAGAGTTGATAGAGATGCTCTGTGGAGGGTATTAAGAATATATGGTGTGGGAGGCAAGTTATTAGAAGCAGTGAAAAGATTTTATCGAGGATGAAAAGCATGTGTACGTGTAGGAAGAGAGGAAAGTGATTGGTTCTCAGTGAATGTAGGTTTCCGGCAGGGAGTGTGATGTCTACATAGTTGTTTAATTTGTTTATGTATGGGGTTGTTAGGGAGGTGAATGCAAGAGTTTTGGAAAAAAGGGCAAGTATGAAGTCTGTTGTGGATGAGAGAGCTTGGGAAGTGAGTCAGTTGTTGTTCGCTGTTGATACAGCGCTGGTGGCTAATTGGTGTGAGAAACTGCAGAAGCTGGTGACTGAGTTTGGTAAAATGTGTAAAAGAAGAAAGTTGAGAGTAAATGTGAATAAGAGCAAGGTTATTAGGTACAGTAGGGTTGACGGACAAGTCAACTGGGAGGTAAGTTTGAATGGAGAAAAAGTGGAGGAAGTGAAGTATTTCAGGTATCTGGGAGTGGATTTGGCAGCAGATGGAACCATTGAAGCTGTAGTGAACCATAGGGCTGGGAAGGGTGCGAAAGATCTGGAAGCGCTAAAGAATGTTTGGAAATCGAGAACATTATCTCGGAAAGCAAAAGTGGATATGTTTGAAGAAATAATGGTTCCAACAATGTTACATGGTTGCGAGGCGTGGGCTATGGATAGAGTTGTGCGCAGGAGGGTGGATGTGCTGGAAATGATATGTTTGTGGACAATATGTGGTGTGAAGTGGGTTGATCGAGTAAGAAATGATAGCGTAAGAGAGATGTGTCGTAATAAAAAGAGTGTGGTTAAGAGAGGAGAAGAGTGTGTTTTGAAATGGTTTGGTCACATTGAGAGAATGAGTGAGGAAAGATTGACCAAGAGGATATATGTGTCGGAGGTGGAAGTAATGAGGAGAAGTGGGAGACCAAATTGGAGGCGGAAAGATGGAGTGAAAATGATTTTGAGTAATCGGGAACTGGACATGCATGAGGGTGAAAGGCGCACAAGGAATAGAGTGAATTGGAACGATGTAACATACCGGGGTCGAAGTGCTCTCAATGGATTGAACCAGGGCATGTGAAGCGTCGAGGGTAAACCATGGAAAGTTCTGTGGGGCCTGGATGTGGAAAGGGAGCTGTGGATTCGGTGCATTCTTACATGACAGCTAGCGACTGAGAGTGAACGAATGTGAACTTTGTTGTATTTTTCTAGCGCTACCTCCCGCACATGAGGGGGGAGGGGTTGTTATTTCATGTCTGGCGGGATGACAATGGAAATGAATAACGGCAAACAGTATGAATTATGTACATGTGTATATATGTATATGTCTCTGTGTGTATATATATGTATGAGTTGAGATGCATAGGTATGTATGTATATACATATGTATGTGGGTGGGTTGGGACATTCTTTCGACTGTTTCCTTGCGCTACCTCGCTAACGCGGAAGACAGCGACAAAGAAAAATAAATAAATAAAATAAATAAATAAATATATATATATATATATATATATATATATATATATATATATATATATATATATATATATATATATATATATATATATATATATATATATATATATATATATATACATATATATATATATATATATATATATACATATATATATATATATATATATATATATATATATATATATATATATATATATATATATATATTTTCTTTCATACTATTCGCCATTTCCCGCATTAGCAAGGTAGCGTTAAGAACATAGGACTGGGCCTTTGAGGGAATATCCTCATCCGGCCCCCCCCTTCTCTGTTAATTCTTTTGGAAAATTATAAAAAAAAAAACGACGAGGGGAGGATTTCCCGCCACCCGCTCCCTCCCCGTTTTATCGCCTTCCTACACACGCAGGGAAATACGTGGGAAGGTATTCTTTCCCCCTATCTACAGGGATAATATATAAAAAATAATATATATATATACATATATATATATATAATATATATATATATAGATATATATATATATATATATATATAATATAGAATATTCTTTCATACTATTCTCCATTTCCCGCATTAGCAAGGTACTGTTAAGAACAGAGGACTGGGCCCTCTTAGGGAATATCCTCACAATGGCCCCCTTCTTCTGTTTTCTTCTTTTGGAAAATTAAAAAAAAATCAAGAGGGAGGAATTTCCAGCCCCCCGTATTTTATCCTTCTTAAAGAGGCAACAGGAAGTCATGTGGGGAATGCCTATCTCCACGAAGTCTCAGATTGGGGTGTCTAAATGTGCGTAGATGTAACCGATATGAGGAAAAATGGAGAGACAGGAAGCATGTTGAGGAAAGGAACCTGGATGTTTTGACTCTGATTGAAAAGAAGCTCAAGGGTAAAGCAGAAGAGTGGATTTTTAGAAATTTCCTTGGGAGAAAAGTCAGGGGTTATGAGAGGACAAGAGCAAGGGAAGGATAGCACAACTCCTGAAATAGGAGTGGTGGAGTATGTGATAAAGAGTAAGAAAGTAAATTCTAGATTGATATGTGGTAAAACTGAAAGTGGATGGAGAGAGGTGAGTGTTATTAAATTGATGTGTGATTGAATGCAAAAGTGAGTAATGTGGCAGTTGAGGTATTAATTGGTGTACATGGGTGTTCACTGCAGTAAATGGGAATGGATGAATGAGCTGTAGATTTATGTGCTTGAAAAAAAAAGGACTGAGATTGAATACCTGGTTCGAAAAGAGAGAATACATAAGTTATAGCACATGTAGGAAGGGAGAGAGTCCAGAGAACGTTCTTGGATACGTGTTAACTGATAGGCGCGCGAAATAGAGACTTTTGATGTTTAAAGTGCTGGAGAGAGCAAACTGGAGTGGATTCTAATCTTAACTTGTGGAGGCGAAGGTGAATATTTGTGGGGGTATTTCAGAAAAGAAGAATAGCATGCTGGGTGAAAAGAGTGGTGAGAGTAAGTGAGCTTCGGAAGGAGAATTTGTGTGAGTAAGTACCAGGAGCAACTGAGTACAGAATGAAAAAGATGAGAAAAAAGAAAGTAAGGTGGAGTGGGGGAGAATGGATGTATTTACAGGGAAGAAGTGATGGCTTGCGCAAAAGATGCCTGTGCAGAGAAGCGTGGGAGGTGGGCAGATTAGAAACGGTAGTGAGTGTGGGATGAAGAAGTAATATTAGTAGTGAAAGAGAAGAGAGAGGCATTATGGACAATTTTTGCAGGGAACATGATGCAAATGAATGGGAGATGTGTAAAAGAATGAGGCAGGGTCCAAGAGAAAGGTTCAATTAGGTGAAAAAGAGGGCAATGAAGAGTTTGGGTGAGAGAGTATCAAATACATTTTAGGGAAATGAAAAGATGTTTTGAAGGTGGTAAATAAAGGTGCGTAAGACAAGGAACAAATGGAAAGGGGCTAATAGGGAGGTGATAACAATGTAGTAGGTGTGTGAGGAATGGAATGAGTAATTTGAAAGGGTTGTTGAATGTGTTTGATAATATAGTGACAGATATAGGGAGTTTTTGGTTAAGTGGTTGTCAAAGGTGAGAGGGCTAGGGAGAATGATTTGGTAAACAGAGAAGGAAGGTAAAAAAACCCTGTGTGAAGATGAAAGCCGGCAAGTGCAGCGGGTTGGATGGTAATACAGTGGAATTTATTAAAAAATATGGGTGACTGTATTAGTGGAACTGGTTGGTAAGGTTATTAAAGTAATAAGACTCATGGTGAGGTGAATAGATTGGCGGAATACTCCCTAGTGCCATTGTACCAAGGCAAAGGGGAGAAAAGTACTTCCTCAAATTACAGAGGTATAAAGTTTTGTTTGATAGTCCCCTGTTAATCATATGGGAGGTGATTAATAGAGAAGGGTGAAGGCATGTACATGATCATCAATTGGGGAAGAGCAGTGTGGTTTCAGAAGTGGGTAGAGGATTTGTGGATCAGTGAATTTGTTTTTCAAGAAAGTATGGTGAAGAAATTACTTAGAAATGCAAAATTGAATATCCTGTACCTTTATGGATCTGTGAGAAGGTCACATTATAGAATATGATAGAGAATTCTCTGTGAGGGTATTAAATAATATAGGTGTGGGAGCAAGTTTATTAGAAGCAGTGAAAAGATTTTATAATCGAGGATGAAAAGCATGTGTAACGTGTAGGAAGAGAGGAAATGATTGGTTCTCCAGTGAAATGTAGGTTTCGGCAGGAGTGTGATTCTACATAGTTTGTTTTATTGTTTATTGTATGGGGTTGTTAGGGAGGTGAATGCAAGAGTTTTGGAGAAAAAAGGGCAAGTAATGAAAGTCGTGTGTGTGATGAGAGAGCTTGTGAAGTGAGTCAGTTGTTGTTCTCTAGTTGATACAGTCGGGCTGGTGGCTATTGGTGTGAGAAACTGCAGAAAGCTGGTGACGAGTTTGGTAAAATGTGTTAAAAGAAAGAAGTTGATAAGTAACATGTGAATAAGATCAGTTATAGGTACAGTAGGGTTGACGACAAGTCAACTGGGGTAAGAATAGAATGGAGAAAAAGTGATGATGTGAAGTATTTCAGGTTAACCTGGAGTGGATTTGGCAGCGATATGGAACCATTGAAGCTGTAGTGAACCATAGGGCGGGAAGGTGCGAAAGATCTGGAAGCGCTAAAAGAAATGTTTGGAAATCGAGAACATTATCCGGAAAGCAAAAGTGATATGTTTGAAGAAATAATGGTTCCAACAATGTTACATTGGTTGCCGAGGCGTGGGCTATGCGGATAGAGTTGTGCGCAGGAGGTGATGTGCTGAAATGATATTTATTTGTGGACAATATGTGGTTTAAGGGGTTGATCGAGTAAGAAATGATAGCGAAGAGAGATGTGTCGTAATAAACGAGGGGTGATAAAGAGGGAGAATAGTGTGTTTTGAAAAGGTTTGGACACATGAGGAGAATGAGTGGAGGACAGATGCCAAGAGATATATGTTGTCGGAGGTGGAAGTAATGAGGAGAAGTGGGAGACCAAATTGGAGGCGGAAAGATGGTGTGAAAATGATTTTGAGTAATCGGGAACTGGACATGCATGAGGTGAAAGCGCACCGGAAATAGAGTGAATTGGAACGATTGTAACATACCGGGGTCGAATGCTCTCAATGGATGAACCAGGGCAGGTGAAGACGTCGAGGGAAAACCATGAAAGTTTCTGTGGCCTGATGAGGAAAAGGGAGCTGGTGGATTCGGTGCATCTTACATGACAGCTAGCGAACTGAGAGTGAACGAATGTGAACTTTGTTGTATTTCTAGCGCTACACGCCCACATGAGGGGGGAGGGGGTTTTATTATCATTTCTGGCGGGAAGACAATGGAAATGAATACGGCAAACAGTATGAATCATTGTTCATGTGTATATATGTATATGTCCTCTGTGTGTATATATATGTATGAGTTGAGATGCATAGTAATGTATGTATACTACAAGTATGTGGGTGGATTGGACATTCTTTCGACTGTTTCCTTGCGCACCTCGCTAACAGCGGAAGACAGCGACAAAGAAAAATAAATAAATAAAATAAATAAAATAATATATATATATTATATATATATAATAATATATATATATATATATATATATATATATATATATATATATATATATAAATATATATATATATATATATAAATAGTATATAAACAAAAAAAATATATAAATATATAATATATATACATATATATCTAATATATATATATATATATATAAATATATATAAATATATATATATATATACTATTTCTTTCATACTATTCGCCATTTCCCGCAATAGCAAGGTAGCGTTAAGAACATGGACTGGGCCTTTGATGGAAAAATCCTCATCCGGCCCCCCCCTTCTCTGTTAATTCTTTTGGAAAATTATAAAAAAAAAAACGACAGGGGAGGATTTCCAGCCACCCGCTCCCTCCCCTTTTAGTCGCCTTCTACACACGCAGGGAATACGTGGGAAGTATTCTTTCTCCCCTATCTACAGGGATAATATATATATATATATATATATATATACATATATATATATATATATGCATGGGGTTGTTATGGAGGTGAATGCAAGAGAATAGAAGAGAGATGTCCGGTAATAAAATGAGTGTGGTTCAGAGAGCAGAAGAGGGTGTTTTGAAATGGTTTGGTCACATGGAGAGAATGAGTGAGGAGAGGTTGACAAAGAGGATATATGTGTCAGAGGAGGAGGGAACGAGGAGAAGTGGGAAACCAAATTGGGGGTGGAAAGATGGAGTGAAAAAGATTTTGATTGATCGGGGCCTGAACACCGAGGAGGCTGAAAGGCGTGCAAGGAATAGAGTGAATTGGAACGATGTGGTATACCGGGGTCGACGTGCTGTCAGTGGATTGAACCAGGGCATGTGAAGAGTCTGGGGTAAACGATGGTAAGTTCTGTGGGGCCTGGATGTGGAAAGGGAGCTGTGGTTTCGGTTCATTATTACATGACAGCTAGAGACTGAGTGTGAACGAATGTGGCCTTTATTGTATTTTCCTAGAGCTACCTCGCACACATGAGGGAGGAGGGGGTTGTTAATTCATGTGCGGTGGGGTGGCGATGGGAATTAATAAGGGCAGACAGTATGAATTATGTACATGTGTATATATATATATATATATATGTCTGTATGTGTATATGTATGTATATGTTGAGATGTATAGGTATGTATATTTGTGTGTGCGGACGTGTATGTATATGCATATGTATGTGGGTGGGTTGGGCCATTCTTTCGTCTGTTTCCTTGCGCTACCTCGCTAACGCGGGAGACAGCGACAAAGCAAAATAAATGAATAAAATAAATAGATATATATATATATATATATATATATATATATATATATATATATATATATATATATATATGTATATATATATATTCACTGAGAACCAGTCACTTTCCTCTCTTCCTACGCGTAAACATGCCTTACATCCTCGATAAAAATTTTTCACTGCTTCTAACAACTTTCCTCCCACACCGTATATTCTTAATACCGTCCACAGAGCATCTCTATCAACTCTATCATATGCCTTCTCCAGATCCATAAATGCTACATACAAATCCATTTGCTTTTCTAAGTATTTCTCACATACATTCTTCAAAGCAAACACCAGATCCACACATCCTCTACCACTTCTGAAACCACACTGCTCTTCCCCAATCTGCTGCTCTGTACATGCCTTCACCCTCTCAATCAATACCCTCCCATATAATTTACCAGGAATACTCAACAAACTTATACCTCTGTAATTTGAGCACTCACTATTATATATATATATATATATATATATATATATATATATATATATATATATATATATATATATATATATGTTCATATATATGTTTATATATATATATATATATATATATATATATATATATATATATATATATATATATATATATATATATATATATATATATATATATATATAAATATATTTATATATATAAATATATATATTATTTGTTTTTTTATTATACTTTGTCGATGTCTCCCGCGTTTCCGAGGTAGCGCAAGGAAACAGACGAAAGAAATGGCCCAACCCCCCCATTTGGATGGGGTTGTTAGGGAGGTAAATGCAAGAGTTTTGGAAAGAGGGGCAAGTATGAAGTCTGTTGGGGATGAGAGAGCTTGGGAAGTGAGTCAGTTGTTGTTCGCTGATGATACAGCGCTGGTGGCTGATTCATGTGAGAAACTGCAGAAGCTGGTGACTGAGTTTGGTAAAGTGTGTGGAAGAAGAAAGTTAAGAGTAAATGTGAATAAGAGCAAGGTTATTAGGTACGGTAGGGTTGAGGGTCAAGTCAATTGGGAGGTGAGTTTGCATGGAGAAAAACTGGAGGAAGTGAAGTGTTTTAGATATCTGGGAGTGGATCTGGCAGCGGATGGAACCATGGAAGCGGAAGTGGATCATAGGGTGGGGGAGGGGGCGAAAATTCTGGGGGCCTTGAAGAATGTGTGGAAGTCGAGAACATTATCTCCGAAAGCAAAAATGGGTATGTTTGAAGGAATAGTGGTTCCAACAATGTTGTATGGTTGCGAGGCGTGGGCTATGGATAGAGTTGTGCGCAGGAGGATGGATGTGCTGGAAATGAGATGTTTGAGGACAATGTGTGGTGTGAGGTGGTTTGATCGAGTGAGTAACGTAAGGGTAAGAGAGATGTGTGGAAATAAAAAGAGCGTGGTTGAGAGAGCAGAAGAGGGTGTTTTGAAGTGGTTTGGGCACATGGAGAGAATGAGTGAGGAAAGATTGACCAAGAGGATATATGTGTCGGAGGTGGAGGGAACGAGGAGAAGAGGGAGACCAAATTGGAGGTGGAAAGATGGAGTGAAAAAGATTTTGTGTGATCGGGGCCTGAACATGCAGGAGGGTGAAAGGAGGGCAAGGAATAGAGTGAATTGGAGCGATGTGGTATACCGGGGTTGACGTGCTGTAAGTGGATTGAATCAAGGCAGGTGAAGCGTCTGGGGTAAACCATAGAAAGCTGTGTAGGTATGTATAATTGAGTGTGTGGACGTATGTATATACATGTGTATGGGGGGGGTTGGGCCAATTCTTTCGTCTGTTTCCTTGCGCTACCTCGCAAACGCGGGAGACAGCGACAAAGTATAATATATATATATATATATATATATATATATATATATATATATATATATATATATATATGTATATATATATATATATATATATATATATATATACATATATATATTTATATATATATATATATATATATATATATATATATATATATATATATATATATATATATATATATATATATATATATATATATATATATATATATACGAATAAAGTGTATATGAACACGCACCTTCATAGAACATAAAAAGCTCCAACAGCCAGGATCGAACCTGGGACCCCTTTTGCAAGAGGCAGGCATGCTAACCGCTAGGCTAAGTGACTGTATAATAGGAAACAAGTATTCGAAATACTAATTACTCGAATACCCTTCGTCTCACAATGGTGAACAACGGGGTCTATCGGTTGTTTCCGAACAGAACAATAGCCAGCTGATAGCGTTTTACCGAACCTGACTGTACAACGCGGAGTTATATGAATACGAATAAAGTGTATATGAACGTGCACCTTCATAGAACATACAAAGCTCCAACAGCCAGGATCGAACCTGGGACCCCTTGTGCAAGAGGCATGCATGCTAACCGCTAGGCTAAGGGACTGTATAATACAGTCCCTTAGCCTAACGGTTAGCATGCCTGCCTCTTGCACAAGGGGTCCCAGGTTCGATCCTGGCTGTTGGAGCTTTATATAAGATATATATATATATGTATATATATATATATATATATATATATATATATATATATATATATATATATATATATATATATATATATATATCCCTGGGGATAGGGGATTAAGAATACTTCCCACGTATTCCCTGCGTGTCGTAGAAGGCGACTAAAAGGGGAGGGAGCGGGGGGCTGGAAATCCTCCCCTCTCTTTTTTTTTTAAATTTTCCAAAAGAAGGAACAGAGGGGGCCAGGTGAGGATATTCCAAAAAAGGCCCAGTCCTCTGTTCCTAACGCTACCTCGCTAACGCGGGAAATGGCGAATAGTTTAAAAGAAAGAAAAAGATATATATATATACATGTATATATATATATATATATATATATATATATATATATATATATATATATATATATATATATATATATATATATATATATATATATCTTTCTTTTCTTTCATACTATTCGCCATTTCCCGCATTAGCGAGGTAGCGCTAAGAACAGAGGACTGGGCCTTTGAGGAATATCCTTACCTGGCCCCCTTCTCTGATCCTTCTTTTGGCGAAATGAAAAAAAAACGAGAGGGGAGGATTTCCAGCCCCCCGCTCCCTGCCCTTTTAGTCGCCTTCTCCGACACGCAGGGAATACGTGGGAATTATTCTTTCTCCCCTATCCCCAGGGATGCACTAAATGTATATATAAATATAAAGTAATTTTCCAATTGAAGTACTTTTGAAATTACCAATTCTTTTCATAAGTTTCAATAAGATCATGAAGAAACTAAATAAAAAGACATCCAATAAATACTTCTAATTTCATTAATAAGAAACAATGAAATGATTATTCCAATATATTCATAGTCAATATAGATTTAAATACCAGACAGGACTTAAAATACCGAGGAGATAAGTGAGCCCTTAAAATTATGAAACTAATTCTTTACATTCCACTTACATATCACTCTTGCTGGAAAGTAATGGGGTGGTTCATCTAAGAATACAAGGACAGGAGAAACAAATAAGAGAAATATCCATTCCATGTGAAGAATGAATGATTACAAACATACAACTAATTGGTGCATCCAGTTACTAAAAAAAAATAAGCTGTAATCTGAATAAAAATGTTACCTTATGAGATATATTTATAAAAAATAAACCTTAAAGCTTTATTCATAGCAAAATTAGTGGATAAGAACTACTATCAAATGACTAGTACTAAGGCTGATATATATATATATATATATATATATATATATATATATATATATATATATATATATATATATATATATATATATATATATATATATATATTGGAAAGGATCACAATTTTGCGCGTGGTCAAGATATTCCTATGAGACCACGGGGAAAATGAAACACAAAAAGTTCCCAAGTGCACGTTCGTATAATGATCACATCATCAGGGCAGACACAAGAAAGAAATATAACAGTCAGTTGATATACATCGAAGAGACGAAGCTAGGACGCCATTTGGTAAGCACGTGATTGTCCAAAACAATACAACGTGCGTTCATAAACTTATCATTTTACAAATCTTATCAACAATAAAGTTATCTAATTTGTATAGACCATCACTAATATTAAGATTATAATTCTTTGTGTATACAATAATAGAAGATTCAATGATATTTCTCTTGGTAACAGAGTTAGAGTTAACAACTGAGATGGCGTTACTCCAGTCAATACAATGATCATAGTTTTTAACATGATTAAACAAGGCATTTGATTCTTGTCCCGTTCTTATACTATATTTATGTTGCTTAAGTCTAACAGAAATATCCTTACCAGTCTGACCAACATAAAATCTAACACAGTGTCCACAAGAAACTTTATAGATGCAACCAAGAGAATTTTCTGGTTAATTCCTAATTAAGATATTCTTTGTAGTATTATTGTTGCTAAAGGCAACATTTACATTAAAGGATTTAAGCAACATGGGAAGCAAAGTGAAATTATTATTAAATGGGAGAACTAAAAGATTATTGGTGTCAATGGGAGGTTTGGACTCAACTCTATGAAATGATTTTTGTGCTATCTTAAGGGATTTATCAATGAAAGATCTAGGGTACTTTAACGTAGATCCAATAGAATATATCTTCTCAAACTCATCATCAATAAACTCTGGACTGCAAATACGTAATGCCCTAAGGAACATAGATTGAAATGATGATAATTCAACTCTGTCATTTTGAGATGAGTAATAATGGATATATGAGCATACATTGGTAGGTTTTCTCTATATGCTAGACTTAAACTTGTTTCCTTGCCTATGTATCATGCAATCTAAAATAAGGTAACAAACCATTATTTTCATTTTCTACAGTAAATTTGATGGAAGGTACTAAATTGTTAAGTAAGGGGAGAAATATTTGTAAATTTTCATTTGTTGACGAAACACCAAGAACATCATCTACATACCTAAACCAAATTTCATTAGAAGGTAAGATATCCTTTAGTAATTTTGTTTCAAAAATTTCCATATAAAGATATCTTACTTAGTACAGGTGAAAGAGGATTACCCATTACCATACCAAATTTTTGTGCATAATAATCTCTATTAAATTCAAATACACAGTCTTTTATACACAATTTTATCAGTTCATTGAAATCAGACTTTGAAACAGGTAAATGAATATCATCCAAGACATCAATTAATATTCTAAAAGGTCGTCAACTGGAACTTTAGTGAAAAGTGAGGAAACATCAAAGCTAACTTGTTTGAAATCAAAATTAGTATTGACATCGTTTAGCTTGTTGACTAAATCTACATTGTTCATGATATTAGAATTTGATACCTTACCCACTAAATGGCTTAATAAGGAAACTAATCATTTTTACAATTTATACGTGATGGAGCCTATTGAACTCACTGTAGGTCTTGCTGGAAAATTCTGTTTATGTGTTTTGATAAGTCCATACATACATGGCAATGAAGGGGACAAAGATGACAAATTTTTTGATAAGAGAAATGTTACCTTTCAACAACAACTTCATTTCTTTATTGAAGTGAGAATTAACAGCTTCTAAGGGATTTTTACTAAGTTTACAATATGTTGTGTTATCATTTAGAAGATCATTCATTTTAGATAAATAGTTACTTAGCCTTATCTGCTTTAGTAATATGTATATCCTTGTCTTTTTTTAAGGTGTTAATAGCTCTTATGAATCTTATAGGACATGTGCTTCCCATGTTTCTTAAATCCTTCAATGTAAATGTTGCCTTTAGCAATAATAATACTATAAAAAACATCTTAATCAGGAATTCACCAGAAAATTCTCTTGGTTGGATCTATAAAGTTTCTTGTGGAAACTGTGATAAAATTTATGTTGTTCAGACTGATAAGGATCTTTCTGTTAGACTTAAGCAACATAAATATAGTATAAGAACGGGACAAGAATCAAATGACTTGTTTAATCATGTAAAAAACTATGATCATTGTATTGACTGGAGTAACGCCATCTCATTGTTAACTCTCTATTAACAAGAGAAATATCATTGAATCTTCTATTATTGAATACACTAAGAATTAAAATCTTAACATTAGTGATGGCCAATACAAATTAGATAACTTTATTGTTGATAAGATTTGTAAAATGATAAGTTTATGAACGCTCGTTGTATTATTTGGGACAATCACATATTTACCAAATGGCGTCCTAGCTTCGTCTCTTCGATGTATATCAACTGACTGTTATATTTCTCTATTGTGTCTCCTCTGATGATGTGATTATTACACGAAAGTGCACTTGGGAACTTTTTGTGTTTCATTTTCCCAGTGGACTCATAGGAATATATATATATATATATATATATATATATATATATATATATATATATATATATATATATATATATATATATATATATATATATTCTTTTTTCTTTCAAACTATTCGCCATTTCCCGCGTTAGCGAGGTGGCGTTAAGAACAGAGAACTGCGCCTTTAAGGGAATATCATCACCTGGCCCCCTTCTCTATTCCTTCTTTTGGAAAATTAAAAAAAAAAAATAATGAGACGGGAGGATTTCCAGCCCCCCGCTCCCTCCCCTTTTAGTCGCCTTCTACGACACGCAGGGAATACGTGGGAAGTATTATTTCTCCCCTATATATATATATATATATATATATATATATATATATATATATATATATATATATATATATATATATATATATATATATATATTCATCATTTATTTATTTATTTTGCTTTGTCGCTGTCTCCCGCATTTGCGAGGTAGCGCAAGGAAACACAAGAAAGAAATGGCCTAACCCACCCCAATACACATGTATATACACACACGTCCACACACGCAAATATACATACCTATACATCTCAATGTACACATATATATACACACACAGACACATACATATATACCCATGCACACAATTCACACTATCTGCTTTTATTCATTCCCATCGCCACCTCGCTACACATGGAATACCATCCCGATCCCCCCTCATGTGTGCGAGGTATGCTAGGAAAAGATAATTAAGGCCCCATTCGTTAACACTCAGTCTCCAGCTGTCATGCAATAATGCCCGAAACCATAGCTCCCTTTCCATATCCAGGCCCCACACAACTTTCCATGGTTTACACCAAACGCTTCACATGCCCTGATTCAATCTACTGACAGCACGACAACCCCGGTATACCACATCGATCCAATTCACTCTATTCCTTGCCCTCCTTTCACCCTCCTGCATGTTCAGGCCCCGATCACTCAAAATCTTTTTCACTCCATCTTTCCACCTCCAATTTGGTCTCCCACTTCTCCTCGTTCCATCCACCTCTGACACATATATCATCTTGGTCAATCTTCCCTCACTCATTCTCTCCATGTGCACAAACCGTTTCAGAACACCCTCTTCTGCTCTCTCAACCACGCTCTTTTTATTTCCACAAATCTCTCTTACCCTTACATTACTTACTCGATCAAACCACCTCACACCATACATTGTCCTCAAACATCTCATTTCCAGCACATCCACCCTCCGGCGCACAACTCTACCCATAGCCCACGCCTCGCAACCATACAACATTGTTGGAACCACTATTCCTTCAAACATACCCATTTTTGCTTTCGGAGATAATGTTCTCGACTTCCACACATTCTTCAATGCTCCTAGGATTTCGCCCCCTCCCCCACCCTATGATTCACTTCCGTTTCCATGGTTCTATCAGCTGCCAGGCAGCAGGTTTGGATGGTATTGCAGTGGATTATATTAAAAAAGGGGGTGACTGTATTGTTGACTGGTTGGTAAGGTTATTTAATGTATGTATGACTCATGGTGAGGTGCCTGAGGATTCGCGGAAAGTGTGCATAGTGCCATTGTACAAAAGCAAAGGGGATGTCCTTGGAAATTATATGGGAGGGTATTGATTGAGAGGGTGAAGGCATGACAGAGCACCAGACTGGGGAAGAGCAGTGTGGTTTCAGAAGTGGTAGAGGATGTGTAGACAAGGTGTTTACTTTGACGAATGTATGTGAGAAATACTTAGAAAAGCAAATGGATTTGTATGTAGCATTTATGGATTTGGAAAAGGCATATGATACAGTTGATAGAGATGCTCTGTGGAAGGTATTAAGAATATATGGTGTGGGTGGTAAGTTGTTAGAAGAAGTGAAAAGTTTTTATCAAGGGTGTAAGGCAAGTGTACGTGTAGGAAGAGAGGAAAGTGATTGGTTCTCAGTGAATGTAGGTTTGCGGCAGGGGTGTGTGATGTCTCCATGGTTGTTTAATTTGTTTAAAGATGGGGGCGTTAGAGAGGTGAATGCAAGAGTTTTGGAAAGAGGTGCAAGAATGAAGTCTGTTGTGGATGAGAGAGCTTGGGAAGTGAGTCAGTTGTTGTTCGCTGATGATACAGCGCTGGTGGCTGGTTCATGTGAGAAACTGCAGAAGCTGGTAACTGAGTTTGGTAAAGTGTGTGAAAGAAGAAGTTAAGAGTAAATGTGAGTAAAAGCAAGGCTATTAGTTACAGTAGGGTTGAGGGTCAAGTCAATTGGGAGGTAAATTTGAATGGAGAAAAACTGGAGGAAGTGAAGTGTTTTAGATATCTGGGAATGGATCTGGCAGCGGATGGAACCATGGAAGCGGAAGTGAATCATAGGGTGGAGGAGGGGGCGAAAATCCTGGGAACCTTGAAGAATGTGTGGAAGTCGAGAAAATTATCTCGGAAAGCAAAAATGGGTATGTTTGAAGGAATAGTGGTTCCAACAATGTTGTATGGTTGCGAGGCGTGGGCTATGGATAGAGATGTGCGCAGGAGGGTGGATGTGCTGGAAATGAGATGTTTGAGGACAATGTGTGGTGTGATATGGTTTGATCAAGTAAGTAATGTAAGGGTAAGAGAGATGTGTGGAAATAAAAAGACCGTGGTTGAGAGAGCAGAAAAGGGTGTTTTGAAATGGTTTGGGCACATGGACAGAATGAGTGAGGAAAGATTGACCAAGAGGATATATGTGTCAGAAGTGGAGGGAACGAGGAGAAGTGGGAGACCAAATTGGAGGTGGAAAGATGGAGTGAAAAAGATTTTGAGTGATCGGGGCCTGAACATGCAAGAGGATGAAAGGCGGGCAAGGAATAGAGTGAATTTGATCGATGTGGTATACCGGGGTTGACGTGCTTTCAGTGGATTGAATCAGGGCATATGAAGCGTCTGGGGTAAACCATGGAAAGTTGTGTGGGGCCTGGATGTGGAAGGGGAGCTGTGGTTTCGGGCATTATTGCATGACAGCTGGAGATTGAGTGTGAACGAATGAGGCCTTTGTTGCCTTTTCCTAGCGTTACCCCGCACACATGAGGGGGGAGGGGGATGGTATTCCATGTGTGGCGAGGTGGCGATGGGAATGAATAAAGACAGACTGTGAATTGTGTGCATGGGTATATATGTATGTGTCTGTGTGTGCATATATATGTGTACATTGAGATGTATAGGTATGTATATTTGGGTGTGTGGACGTGTGTGCATATACATGAGTATGGGGGTGGGTTGGGCCATTTCTCTCGTCTGTTTCCTTGCGCTACCTCGCAAACACGGGAGACAACGACAAAGCAAAATAAAAAAAAAAAAAAAAAAAAATATATATATATATATATATATATATATATATATATATATATATATATATATATATATATATATATATATATATATATATATATATATATATATATATATATATATATATATATATATATATATATATATATATATATATATGCTTTCCGAGATAATGTTCTCGACTTCCACACATTTTCCAAGGCTCCCAGGATTTTCGCCCCCTCCCCCACCCTATGATCCACTTCCGCTTCCATGGTTCCATCCGCTGCCAGATCCACTCCCAGATATCTAAAACACTTTACTTCCTCCAGTTTTTCTCCATTTAAACTTACCTCCCAATTGACTTGACCCTCAACCGTACTGTACCTAATTACCTTGCTCTTATTCACATTTACTCTTAACTTTCTTCTTTCAGACACTTTACCAAACTCAGTCACCAGCTTCTGCAGTTTCTCACATAAATCAGCCACCAACGCTGTATCATCAGCGAACAACAACTGACTCACTTCACAAGCTCTCTCATCCCCAACAGACTTCATATTTGCCCCTCTTTCCAAAACTCTTGCATTCACCTCCCTAACAACCCCATCCATAAACAAGTTAAACAACCATAAAGCAAAAAAAAAAAAAAAAAAATATTTATATATATATATATATATATATATATATATATATATATATATATACATATATATATATATATATATATATATATATATATATATATATATATATATATATATATATATATATGTATATATATATATATATATATATATATATATATATATATATATATATATATGTATATATATATATATATATATATATATATATATATATATATATATATATATATATATATATATATATATATATATATATATATATATATATATATATATATATATATATATATATATATATATATATATATATATATATATATATATATATATATATATATATATATATATATATATATATATATATATATATATATATATATATATATATATATATATATATATATTTTTTTTTTCTTTTGTCGCTGTCTCCCGCGTTTATGAGGTACCGCAAGGAAAAAGACAAAAGAAATGGCCCAACCCACCCCAATACACATGTATATACATACACGTCCACACACGCAAATATACATACCTACACAGCTTTCCATGGTTTACCCCAAACGCTTCACATACCCTGATTCAATCCACTGACAGCAAGTCAACCCCGGTATATCACATCGATCCAATTCACTCTATTCCTTGCCCACTTTTCACCCTCCTGCATGTTCAGGCCCTGATCACACAAAATCTTTTTCACTCCATCTTTCCACCTCCAATTTGGTCTATCACTTCTCCTCGTTCCCTCCACCTCCGACACATATATCCTCTTGGTCAATCTTTCCTCACTCATTCTCTCCATGTGCCCAAACCATTTCAAAACACACTCTTCTGCTCTCCCAACCCCGCTCTTTTTACTTCCAAACATCTCTCTTACCCTTACGCTACTTACTCGCTCAAACCACCTCACACCACACATTGTCCTCAAACATCTCATTTCTAGCACATCCACCCTCCTGCGCACAACTCTATCCATACCCCACGCCTCCTAATCATACAACATTGTTGGAACCACTATTCCTTCAAACATACCTATTTTTGCTTTCCGAGATAATGTTCTCGACTTCCACACATTCTTCAAGGCTCCTAGGATTTTCGCCCCCTCCCCCACCCAATGATCCACTTTCCGCTTACATGGTTCCATCCGCTGCAAGATCCACTCCCAGATATCTAAAACACTTTACTTCCAGTTTTTCTTTATTCAAACTTACCTCCCAATTGACTTGACCCTCAACCCTACTGTACCTAATAACCTTGCTCTTATTCACATTTACTCTTAACTTTCTTCTTTCACACACTTTACAAAACTCAGTCACCAGCTTCTGCAGTTTCTCATATGAATCAGCCACCAGCGCTGTATCATCAGCGAACAGCAACTGACTCACTTCCCAAGCTCTCTCATCCACAACAGACTTCATACTTGCACCTCTTTCCAAAACTCTTGCATTCACCTCCCTAACAACCCCATCCAAAAACAAATTAAACAACCATGGAGACATCACACACACCTGCCGCAAACCTACATTCACTGAGAACCAATCACTTTCCTCTCTTCCTACACGTACACATGCCTTACATCCTCGATAAAATCTTTTCACTGCTTCTAACAACTTGCCTCCCACACCATATATTCTTAATACCTTCCACAGAGCATCTCTATCAACTCTATCATATGCCTTCTCCAGATCCATAAATGCTACATACAAATCCATTTGCTTTTCTAAGTATTTCTCACATACATTCTTCAAAGCAAACAATCCGCACATCCACTACCACTTCTGAAACCACACTGCTCTTCCCCAATCTCATGATCTGTGCATGCCTTCACCCTCTCAATCAATACCCTCCCATATAATTTACCCAGGAATACTCAACAAACTTATACCTCTGTAATATGAGCACTCACTCTTATCCCCTTTCCCTTTGTACTATGGCACTATGCATGCATTCCGCCAATCCTCAGGCACCTCACCATGAATCATACATACATTTAATAACCTTACCAACCGGTCAACAATACAGTCACCCCCTTTTTTGATAAATTCCACTGAAATACCATCCAAACCTGCTGCCTTGCCGGCTTTCATCTTCGGCATAGCTTTTACTACCTCTTCTCTGTTTACCAAATCATTTTCCCTAACCCTCTCACTTTGCACACCACCTCGACCAAAACACCCTATATCTGCCACTCTATCATCAAACACGTTCAACAAACCTTCAAAATACTCACTCCATCTCCTTCTCACATCAACACTACTTCTTTTCACCTCCCCATTAGCCCCCTTCACTGAAGTTCCCAATTGCTCCTTTGTCTTACGCACTTTATTTACCTTCTTCCAAAACATATTCTCATTCTCCCTAAATTTTAATGATACTCTCTCACCCCAACTCTCATTTGCCCTCTTTTTCACCTCCTGCACCTTTCTCTTGACCTTCTGCCTCTTTCTTTTATACATCTCCCACTCATCTGCATTTTTTCCCTGCAAAAATCGTCCAAATTCCTCTCTCTTCTCTTTCCCTAATAATCTTACTTCTTCATCCCACCACTCACTACCCTTTCTAATCAACCCACCTCCCACGCATCTCATGCCACAAGCATCTTTTGCGCAAGCCATCACTTCTTCCATAAATACATCTCATTCCTCCCCCACTCCCCTTACCTCCTTTGTTCTCACTTTTTTCGATTCTGTACTCAGTCTCTCCTGGTACTTCCTCAACCAAATCTCCTTCCCAAGCTCACTTACTCTAACCACTCTCTTCACCCCAACATTTTCTCTTCTTTTCTGAAAACCCCTACAAATCTTCACCTTCGTCTCCACAAGATAATGTTCAGACATCCCTCCAGTTGCACCTCTTTGAACTTTAACATCCAAAAGCCTCTCTTTCGCGAGCCTATCGATTAACACGTAATCCAATAACGCTCTCTGGCCATCTCTCCTACTTACATACGTATACTTATGTATATCTCGCTTTTTAAAACAGGTATTCCCAATCACCAGTCCTTTCTCAGCAAATACATCTACAAGCTCTTCACCATTTCCATTTACAACAATGAACAACCAATGTATACCAATTTTTCCCTCAACTGCCGCATTACTCACCTTTGCATTCAAATCACCCATCACTATAACCCGCTCTTGTGCACCTAAACTATTAACAAACTCATTCAACTGCTCCCAAAACACTTCCCTCTCATGATCTTTCTTCTCATGCCCAGGTGCATATGCACCAATAATCACTCATCTCTCTCCATCAACTTTCAGTTTTACCCATACCAATCAACAGTTTACTTTCTTACACTCTATCACATACTCTCACAACTCCTGTTTCAGGAGTAGTGCTACTCCTTCCCTTGCTCTTGTCCTCTCACTAAACCCTGACTTTACTCCCAAGACATTCCCAAACCAATCTTCCCTTTTACCTTGAGAATCGTTTCACTAAGATCCAAAACATCCAGGTTCCTTTCCTCAAACATACTACCTATCTCTCCTTTTTTTTCATCTTGGTTATATATATATATATATATATATATATATATATATATATATATATATATATATATATATATATATATATATATATATATATATATATATATATATATATATATATATATATATATATATATATATATATATATATATATATATATATATACATATATATATATATATATATATATATATATATATATATATATATATATATATATATATATATATATATATATATATATTTTTTTTGCTTTCCGAGATAATGTTCTCGACTTCCACACATTCTTCAAGGCTTCCAGGATTTTCGCCCCCTCCCCACCCTATGCTCCACTTCTGCTTCCATGGTTCCATCCGCTGCCAGATCCACTCCCAGATATCTAAAACACTTTACATCCTCCAGTTTTTCTCCATTCAAACTTCCCTCCCAATTGACTTGACCCTCAACCCTACTGTACCTAATTACCTTGCTGTTATTCACATTTACTCTTAACTTTCTTCTTTCACACACTTTACCAAACTCAGTCACCAGCCTCTGCAGTTTCTCACATGAATCAGCCACCAGCGCTGTATCATCAGCGAACAACTGACTCACTTCCCAAGCTTTCTCATCCCCAACAGACTTTATACTTGCCCCTCTTTCCAAAACTCTTTCATTCACCTCCCTAACAACCCCATCCATAAACAAATTAAAAAACCATGGCGACATCACACACCCCTGCCGCAAACCTATATTCACTGAGAACCAATCTCTTTCCTCTCTTCCTACACGTACACATGCCTTACATCCTCGATAAAAACTTTTCACTGCTTCTAACAACTTGCCTCCCACACCATATATTCTTAATACCTTCCACAGAGCATCTCTATCAACTCTATCATATGCCTTCTCCAGATCCATAAGTGCTACATACAAATCCATTTGCTTTTCTAAGTATTTCTCACATACATTCTTCAAAGCAAACATCTGATCCACACATCCTCTACCACTTCTGAAACCACACTGCTCTTCCCCAATCTCATGCTCTGTACATGCCTTCACCCTCTCAATCAATACCCTCCTATATAATTTACCAGGTATACTTAAACAAACTTATACCTCTGTAATTTGAGCACTCACTCTTATTCCCTTTGCCTTTGTACAAAGGCACTATGCACGGATTCCGCCAATCTTCAGGCACCTCACCATGAGTCATACATACATTAAATAACCTTACCAACCAGTCAATAATACGGTCAACCCCCTTTTTTAATAAATTCCAATGCAATACCATCCAAACCTGCTGCCTTCTGTTTACCAAATCATTTTCCCTAACCCTCTCACTTTGCACACCACCTCGACCATAAGATGGGTATGTTTGAAGGAATAGTTCTTCCAACAATGTTGTATGGTTGCGAGGCGTGGGCTATAGATAGAGTTGTGCGCTGGAGGATGGATGTGCTGGAAATGAGATGTTTGAGGACAATGTGTGGTGTCAGGTGGTTTGATCGAGTAAGTAACGTAAGGGTAAGAGAGATGTGTGAAAATAAAGAGAGCGTGGTTGAGAGAGCAGAAGAGGGCGTTTTGAAATGGTTTGGGCACATTGATAGAATGAGTGAGGAAAGATTGACCAAGAGGATATATGTGTCGGAGGTGGAGGGAACGAGGAGAAGTGGGAGACCAAATTGGAGGTGGAAAGATGGAGCGAAAAAGATTTTGTGTGATCGGGGCCTGAACATGCAGGAGGGTGAAAGGAGGGCAAGGAATATAGTGAATTGGATCGATGTGGTACACCGGGGTTGACGTGCTGTCAGTGGATTGAATCAGGGCATATGAAGCGTCTGGGGTAAACTATGGAAAGCTGTGTAGGTATGAATATTTGCGTGTGTGGACGTATGTATATACGTGTGTATGGGGGTGGGTTGGGCCATTTCTTTCGTCTGTTTCCTTGCGCTACCTCGCAAACGCGGGAGACAGCGACAAAGCAAAAAAAAAAGTATATATATATATATATATACATATATATATATATATATATATATATATATATATATATATATATATATATATCCCTGGGGATAGGCGAGAAAGAATACTTCCCACGTATTCCCTGCGTGTCGTAGAAGGCGACTAAAAGGGGAGGGAGCGGGAGGCTGGAAATCCTCCCCTCTCTTTTTTTTTCCAAAAGAAGAAACAGAGAAGGGGGCCATGTGAGGATATTCAATCAAAGGCCCAGTCCTCATCCTCTGTTCTTAACGCTACCTCGCTAATGCGAGAAATGGCGATTAGTATAAAAAAAAATATATATATATATATATATATATATATATATTTTTTTTTTTTTTTTTTTTTTACTTTGTCGCTGTCTCCCGCGTTTGCGAGGTAGCGCAAGGAAACAGACGAAAGAAATGGCCCAACCCCCCCCCCCATACACATGTACATACACACGTCCACACACGCAAATATACATACCTACACAGCTTTCCATGGTTTACCCCAGACGCTTCACATGCCTTGATTCAATCCACTGACAGCACGTCAACCCCTGTATACCACATCGCTCCAATTCACTCTATTCCTTGCCCTCCTTTCACCCTCCTGCATGTTCAGGCCCCGATCACACAAAATCTTTTTCACTTCATCTTTCCCCCTCCAATTTGGTCTCCCTCTTCTCCTCGTTCCCTCCACCTCCGACACATATATCCTCTTGGTCAATCTTTCCTCACTCATTCTCTCCATGTGCCCAAACCATTTCAAAACACCCTCTTCTGCTCTCTCAACCACGCTCTTTTTATTTCCACACATCTCTCTTACCCTTACGTTACTTACTCGATCAAACCACCTCACACCACACATTGTCCTCAAACATCTCATTTCCAGCACATCCATCCTCCTGCGCACAACTCTATCCATAGCCCACGCCTCGCAACCATACAACATTGTTGGAACCACTATTCTTTCAAACATACCCATTTTTGCTTTCCGAGATAATGTTCTCGACTTCCACACATTTTTCAAGGCTCCCAAAATTTTCGCCCCCTCCCCCATCCTATGATCCACTTCCGCTTCCATGGTTCCATCCGCTGACAGATCCACTCCCAGATATCTAAAACACTTCACTTCCTCCAGTTTTTCTCCATTCAAACTCATCTCCCAATTGACTTGACCCCCAACCCTACTGTACCTAATAACCTTGCTCTTATTCACATTTACTCTTAACTTTCTTCTTCCACACACTTTACCAAACTCCGTCACCAGCTTCTGCAGTTTCTCACATGAATCAGCCACCAGCGCTGTATCATCAGCGAACAACAACTGACTCACTTCCCAAGCTCTCTCATCCCCAACAGACTTCATACTTGCCCCTCTTTCCAGGACTCTTGCATTTACCTCCCTAACAACCCCATCCATAAACAAATTAAACAACCATGGAGACATATATATATATATATATATATGGAGATATATATATATATATATATATATATATATATATATATATATATATATATATATATATATATATATATATATATATATATATATATATATATATATATATATATATATATATATATATATATCCCTGGGGTAGGGGTGAAAGAATACTTCCCAGGCATTCCTCACGTGTCGTAGAAGGCGACTAGAGGGGACGGAAGCGGGGGGCCAGAAATCCTCCCCTCCTTGTATTTTAACTTTCTAAAAAAGGGAAACAGAAGAAGTCACGCGGGGAGTGCTCATCCTACTCGTAGACTCAGATTGGGGTGTCTAAATGTGTGTGGATGTAACCAAGATGTGAAAAAAGGAGAGACAGGTAGTATGTTTGAGGAAAGGAACCTAGATGCTTTGGCTCTGAGTGAAACGAAGCTCAAGGGTAGAGGGGAAGAGTGGTTTGGGAATGTCTTGGGAGTAAAGTCAGTGGTTAGTGAGAGGACAAGAGCAAGGGAAGGAGTAGCAGTACTCCTGAAACAGAAGTTGTGGGAGTATGTGATAGAATGTAAGAAAGTAAATTCTCGATTAATATGGATAAAACTGAAAGTTGATGGAGAGAGATGGGTGATTATTGGTGCATATGCACCTGCGCATGAGAAGAAAGATCATGAGAGGCGAGTGTTTCGGGAGCAGCTAAATGAATGTGTTAGTGGTTTTGATGCACAAGACCGGGTTATAGTGATGGGTAATTTGAATGCAAAGGTGAGTAATGTGGCAGTTAAGGGAATAATTGGTATACATTGGGTGTTCAGTGTTGTAAATGGATATGGTGAAGAGCTTGTAGACTTATTTGCTGATAAAGGACTGGTGATTGGGAATACCTGGTTTAAAAAGCGAGATATACATAAGTATACGTTTGTAAGTAGGAGAGATGGCCAGAAAGCGTTATTGGATTACGTGTTGACAGGCGAGCGAAAGAGAGGCTTTTGGATGTTAATGTGCTGAAAGGTGCAACTAGAGGGATGTCTGATCATTATCTTGTGGAGGCGAAGGTGAAGATTTGTATGGGTTTTCAGAAAAGAAGAGTGAATGTTGGGGTGAAGAGGGTGGTGAGAGTAAGTGAGCTTGGGAAGGAGACCTGTGTGAGGAAGTACCAGGAGAGACTGAGTACAGAATGGAAAAAGGTGAGAAAAATGGAAGTAAAGGGAGTGGGGGAGGAATGGGATGTATTTAGGGAATCAGTGATGGAGTGCGCAAAAGATGCTTGTGGCATGAGAAGCCTGGGAATTGGGTTGATTACAAAGGGTAGTGAGTGGTGGGATGAAGAAGTAAGATTATTAGTGAAAAAGAAGAGAGAGGCATTTGGACGATTTTTGTAGGGAAAAAATGCAAATGGGTGGGAGATGTATAAAAGAAAGAGACAGGAGGTCAAGAGAAAGGCGCAAGAGGTGGAAAAGAGGGCAAATGAGAGTTGGGGTGAGAGAGTATCATTAAATTTTAGGAAGAATAAATAGATGTTCTGGAAGGAGGTAAATAAAGTGCGTAAGACAAGGGAGCAAATGGGAACTTCAGTGAAGGGCGCTAATAGGGAGGTGATGACAAGTAGTGGTGATGTGAGAAGGAGATGGGGCAGTATTTTGAAGGTTTGTTGAATGTTTTTAATGATAGAGTGGCAGATATAGGGTGTTTTGGTCGAGGTGGTGTGCAAAGTGAGAGGGTTAGGGAAAATGATTTGGTAAACAGAGAAGAGGTAGTAAAAGCTTTGCGGAAGATGAAAGCCGGCAAGGCAGCAGGTTTGGGCGGTATTGCAGTGGAATTTATTAAAAAAGGGGGTGACTGTATTGTTGACTGGTTGGTAAGGTTATTTACTGTATGTATGACTCATGGTGAGGTACTGATGATTGGCGGAATGCGTGCATAGTGCCATTGTACAAAGGCAAAGGGGATAAGAGTAAGTGCTCAAATTACAGAGGTATAAGTTAGTTGAGTATTCCTGGTAAATTATATGGGAGGGTATTGATTGAGAGGGTGAAGGCATGTACAGAGCATCAGATTGGGGAAGAGCAGTGTGGTTTCAGAAGTGGTAGAGGATGTGTGGATCAGGTGTTTGCTTTGAAGAATGTATGTGAGAAATACTTAGAAAAGCAAATGGATTTGTATGTAGCATTTATGGATCTGGAGAAGGCATATGATAGAGTTGATAGAGACGCTCTGTGGAAGGTATTTAGAATATATGGTGTGGGAGGCAAGTTGTTAGAAGCAGTGAAAAGTTTTTATCGAGGATGTAAGGCATGTGTACGTGTAGAAAGAGGGGAAAGTGATTTGTTCTCAGATAATGTAGGTTTGCGGCAGGGGTGTGTGATGTCTCCATGGTTGTTTAATTTGTTTATGGATGGGGTTGTTAGGGAGGTGAATGCAAGAGTTTTGGAAAGAGGGGCAAGTATGAAGTCTGTTGGGGATGAGAGAGCTTGGGAAGTGAGTCAGTTGTTGTTCGCTGATGATACAGCGCTGGTGGCTGATTCATGTGAGAAACTGCAGAAGCTGGTGACTGAATTTGGTAAAGTGCGTGAAAGAAGAAAGTTAAGAGTAAATGTGAATAAGAGCAAGGTTATTAGGTACAGTAGGGTTGAGGGTCAAGGCAATTGGGAGGTAAGTTTGAATGGACAAAAACTGGAGGAAGTGAAGTGTTTTAGATATCTGGGAGTGGATCTGGCAGCGGATGGAACCATGGAAGAGGAAGTGAATCATAGGGTGGTGGAGGGGGCGAAAATTCTGGGAGCCTTGAAGAATGTGTGGAAGTCGAGAACATTATATCGGAAAGCAAAAATGGGTATGTTTGAAGGAATAGTGGTTCCAACAATGTTGTATGGTTGCGAGGCGTGGGCTATGGATAGAGTTGTACGCAGGAGGGTGGATGTGCTGGAAATGAGATGTTTGAGGACAATGTGTGGTGTGAGGTGCTTTTGTCGAATAAGTAATGTAAGGGTAAGAGAGATGTGTGGAAATAAAAAGACCGTGGTTGAGAGAGCAGAAGAGGGTGTTTTGAAATGGTTTGGGCACATGGAGAGAATGAGTGAGGAAAGATTGACCAAGAGGATATATGTGTCGGAGGTGCAGGGAACGAGGAGAAGTGGGAGACCAAATTGGAGGTGGAAAGATGGAGTGAAAAAGATTTTGTGTGATCGGGGCCTGAACATGCAGGAGGGTGAAAGGCGGGCAAGGAATAGAGTGAATTGGATCGATGTGGTATAACGGGGTTGACGTGCTGTCAGTGGATTGAATCAGGGCATGCGAAACGTCTGGGGTAAACCATGGAAAGTTGTGTGGAGCCTGGATGTGGAAAGGGAGCTGTGGCTTCGGGCATTATTGCATGACAGCTAGAGACTGAGTGTGAACGAATGGGGCCTTTGTTGTCTTTTCCTAGTGCTACCTCGCACTCATGAAGGGGGAGGGGGATGGTATTCCATGTGTGGCGAGGTGGCGATGGGAATGAATGAAGGCAGACGGTGTGAATTGTGTGCATGCGCATATATGTATGTGTCTGTGTGTGTATATATATGTGTACATTGAGATGTATAGGTATGTATATTTGCGTGTGTGGACGTGTATGTATATACATGTGTATGGGGGTGGGTTGGGCCATTTCTTTCGTCTGTTTCCTTGCGCTACCTCGCAAAAGCGGGAGACAGCGACAAAGCAAAATAAATAAAATAGATAAATAAATAAATATATATATATGTATATATATGCATATATATATATATATATATATATATATATATATATATATATATATATATATATATATATATATATATATATATATATATATATATATATATATATATATATATATATATATATATATATATATAGTTACCCTATCACAGTTTATACAGATCCTAGAAAATTGTTAAGCATTTTTTCATCGACAAGATCCAACGGGAAAGAATCAGAGGAGTTCTCTATCTATACCAGCCTTTGAACCAAATTTCGTTTCATATCGGGCTCATGAAATGTAGATGCAAACGGTCTATCCCGTAGAGTGGGTGCAGTCACTGTAGACAATAGCCCCGTAGATTTTGATATAGAGTGGTTGAGACAGCATCAACGAGATTACCTAATTTGGCGTCCTCTCATAGAATTCCTAGAGGGAAGAACTTCCTTGGATGTTAAGGCATCTATTCCAGTCAGACAACTGTATTTAGCACAGGGAGTCTTATGCAGGGACCCGAAATTAGGAGTACCCGCCCATGTTGTTAAACAAACAATCATTCCAACAACATTAGTACAGGGTTTTTAGAAGTTAGTACATGATTAACCCCATGCCGCACACCCAGGCGCAGATACATGTTATAAGCAGACTCGTTTCAGGTATTTTTGGACAAGAACCCAGAGAAATATCATAGATCATATACTGAGGTGCCAATCCTGTAACACACAAGGTAAGTCCCACTTCCCGAAAACTGTGTTGAAATATCCTGTACCTTCATACCCATGGGAGAGAGTTCATATGGACATATTAGGAGGTTTTCGTAGGTCCATGGCAGGCTACAGATACGTTTTAGTAATTGCTGATGCTTTTACAAGATATTGGGAATTACTCCCAATTCAAAATAAAGACGCAGCCACGGTCGCTAAGGCGTTCAAGCAACATATCTTACACAGACATAATGCACCGAAGATTTTAGTCCCAGGTAATGAAGGAGAATCTAATAGTTCATTATCAAAAGAGCTCTCTAAGTTGTATAACATGAGTAAAGGTTATGTAATGGCACATCACCCAGTCTCACATGGCCTTGCAGAAAGGTCAAACCGTAAAATCCTTCAGTGTCTTCACACTAACTTTAAATTTTGATCATGATGAATGGGATGAATACCTAGGGTCTGATGTCCAATGTTCATTAAACTCAGCGCATCATAAGTCGATTGGAGACACACTCTTCCATGCCTTACACGGTTTTGATAAATATATTGCCGCATGACATAATAGCGTCTCCTTCTTCACGTCCAGCGGTTCAGAAATCAATTGTAGCAGAAAAGTATCGCACGACTCAATTGATTCATCAAAGGATCAAGGAAAATCTAGGTGAAGCCACTATAACTTTCACGGATCAGGCTGATAAGTCCGCAAAACAATCAGAGGTACATTGCTCTCGGACTCTTGGTAATGGTGCAAGAATTTAACTCTAGAAGTGAGGTTCCTAAATTGGACACAAAATTTTCTGGTCCTTATAGAGTTTTGGCTCATTAAAAGGAACATAAGCTTAGGGTTCGACATCTAAATACAGAAGACATTCGTGAGGAAGATGAGGACCACTTGAAAGTTTTACAGTATTCTGAACATAATCCCGGTCCCAAACCAGACAATACTCCTCAACCCTCAAACAATGTCACCCAACCATCTCCTACCACCATTCAGTCTGCCCCCACACCACAACCGACCACCCTCACATCAGTACCACACACACACATCATTAAAACCTCGCCTTTAAGAAGTTACTTAGTTTATCATTTTACAGGTTCTTCCTTTTCATGTCCTTATGGTGTCTTCCGATTTATGACACCATGACAGTACTAGCCGCCCTTCTCACGGCTCCCTGAGAGGTCCGCCTCGTGAGGGACACAGTTAAGTTGGGTCTGGAGGGTCTGCCATACAATGACGATAATTTAGTGAAACTAATGGAGGCCGTACCTCGCTTACGTTCTACCCTACTCAAGTTTTACGCCGGAGTAACGGTCAGAAACTCAAGTGTTGCTCTTCTTCCAACTTTGTTAAGGCAGTGGACCTGGAAACTGAATAGTGCCTGTGTGATTCTGTATAACATGATACAAGACGGAATCTCCAGTGAATATCAGTGCCAGGAAGAACACGGAAAAGCAGAGAAGCAAGAGATGTCTGCTTAATGATGTATGTTCCCTCCAGTCATATTTGTTTGGTACTGTTACGAGGAAGAACTTAATTCAGTTAGGAATCAGGCTCAGTCTTTAAAATATAACAACTTCTTAACAAAGGTATATTACGGCTGAAGTTAAGATCTTAAAGCAACACTCCTAGTATTTGAATGGCCTCATGTTAACAGGTAATAGCTTAACACAACACATAGCACTACTGTCAAAGTCTGTTAATACCATATATGCTATAGATTCTATTTCCACATATGTTGATAGTGTATATTCTCAAATCGCTTATTATGCACATCATTTCACTGACTTATTGGAAGATGTTGATAATCTGGTAAACCAAGTTGTCACGCCATCATTTTTTTCCTTCTCGAAACTCACACGTACCAGTCACCAATTGGAGTACAGCCCAGCTCTCCCTTTACGACACATGGCCAGTTATTACTCCTTCCTAACGGTTGACGTGATTCTCGAGGTGGTCATTATCCATATACCATTCACTAACTCCAATACTTACAGCCTTGTAAACGTAATACCATTCCCTTTTTATTGTACAAAAGAGTCGCAAAAAACTATCATTCTTAGTAATGTCATGAACTATCTCTTTTTTCTTTTTTTTTTGTCGCTGTCTCCCGCGTTTGCGAGGTAGCGCAAGGAAACAGATGAAAGAAATGGCCCAACCCACCCCCATACACATGTATATACATACGTCCACACACGCAAATATATATACCTACACAGCTTTCCATGGTTTGCCCCAGACGCTTCACATGCCCTGATTTAATCCACTGACAGCACGTCAACCCCGGTATACCAAATCGCTCCAATTCACTCTATTCCTTGCCCGCCTTTCACCTTC
This sequence comes from Panulirus ornatus, assembly GCF_036320965.1. Taxonomy (NCBI): domain Eukaryota; kingdom Metazoa; phylum Arthropoda; class Malacostraca; order Decapoda; family Palinuridae; genus Panulirus; species Panulirus ornatus. The sequence goes on from NC_092224.1 coordinate 46,267,369, forward strand.
CTGCATGTTCAGGCCCCGATCACACAAAATCTTTTTCACTCCATCTTTCCACCTCCAATTTGGTCTCCCTCTTCTCCTCGTTCCCTGCACCTCCGACACATATATCCTCTTGGTCAATCTTTCCTCACTCATTCTCTCCATGTGCCCAAACCATTTCAAAACACCCTCTTCTGCTCTCTCAACCACGCTCTTTTCATTTCCACACATCTCTCTTACCCTTACGTTACTTATTCGATCAAACCACCTCACACCACACATTGTCCTCAAACATCTCATTTCCAGCACATCCATCCTCCTGCGCACAACTCTATCCATAGCCCACGCCTCGCAACCATACAACATTGTTGGAACCACTATTCCTTCAAACATACCCATTTTTGCTTTCCGAGAAAATGTTCTCGACTTCCACACATTCTTCAAGGCTCCCAGAATTTTCGCCCCCTCCCCCATCCTATGATCCACTTCCGCTTCCATGGTTCCATCCGCTGCCAGATCCACTCCCAGATATCTAAAACACTTCACTTCCTCCAGTTTTTCTCCATTCAAACTCACCTCCCAATTGACTTGACCCTCAACCCTACTGTACCTAATAACCTTGCTCTTATTCACATTTACTCTTAACTTTCTTCTTTCACACACTTTACCAAACTCAGTCACCAGCTTCTGCAGTTTCTCACATGAATCAGCCACCAGCGCTGTATCATCAGCGAACAACAACTGACTCACTTCCCAAGCTCTGTCATCCCCAACAGACTTCATACTTGCCCCTCTTTCCAAAACTCTTGCATTCACCTCCCTAACAACCCCATCCATAAACAAATTAAACAACCATGGAGACATCACACACCCCTGCCGCAAACCTACATTCACTGAGAACCAATCACTTTCCTCTCTTCCTACACGTACACATGCCTTACATCCTCGATAAAAACTTTTCAATGCTTCTAACAACTTGCCTCCCAAACCATATATTCTTAATACCTTCCACAGAGCATCTCTATCAACTCTATCATATGCCTTCTCCAGATCCATAAATGCTACATACAAATCCATTTGCTTTTCTAAGTATTTCTCACATACATTCTTCAAAGCAGACACCTGATCCACACATCCTCTACCACTTCTGAAACCACACTGCTCTTCCCCAATCTGATGCTCTGTACATGCCTTCACCCTCTCAATCAATACCCTCCCATATAATTTACCGGGAATAATCAACAAACTTATACCTCTGTAATTTGAGCACTCACTCTTATCCCCTCTGCCTTTGTACAATGGCACTATGCACGCATTCCGCCAATCCTCAGGCACCTCACCATGAGTCATACATACATTAAATAACCTTACCAACCGGTCAACAATACATTCACCCCCTTTTTTAATAAATTCCACTGCAATACCATCCAAACCTGCTGCCTTGCCGGCTTTCATCTTCCGCAAAGCTTTTACTACCTCTTCTCTGTTTACCAAATCATTTTCCTTAACCCTCTCACTTTGCACACCACCTCGACCAAAACACCCTATATCTGCCACTCTATCATCAAACACATTCAACAAACCTTCATAATACTCACTCCATCTCCTTCTCACATCACCACTACTTGTTATTACCTCCCCATTTGCGCCCTTCACTGAAGTTCCCATTTGCTCCCTTGTCTTACGCACTTTATTTACCTCCTTCCAGAACATCTTTTTATTCTCCCTAAAATTTAATGATACTCTCTCACCCCAACTCTCATTTGCCCTTTTTTTCACCTCTTGCACCTTTCTCTTGACCTCCTGTCTCTTTCTTTTGTACATCTCCCACTCAATTGCATTCTTTCCCTGCAAAAATCGTCCAAATGCCTCTCTCTTCTCTTTCACTAATACTCTTACTTCTTCATCCCACCACTCACTACCCTTTCTAATCAACCCACCTCTCACTCTTCTCATGCCACAAGCATCTTTTGCGCAATCCATCACTGATTCCCTAAATACATCCCATTCCTCCCCCACTCCCCTTACTTCCATTGTTCTCACCTTTTTCCATTCTGTACTGTCTCTCCTGGTACTTCCTCACACAAGTCTCCTTCCCAAGCTCACTTACTCTCACCACCCTCTTCACCCCAACATTCACTCTTCTTTTCTGAAAACCCATACCAATCTTCACCTTAGCCTCCACAAGATAATGATCAGACATCCCTCCAGTTGCACCTCTCAGCACATTAACATCCAAAAAAATCTCTCTTTCGCGCGCCTGTCAATTAACACGTAATCCAATAACGCTCTCTGGCCATCTCTCCTACTTACATACGTATACTTATGTATATCTCGCTTTTTAAACCAGGTATTCCCAATCATCAGTCCTTTTTCAGCACATAAATCTACAAGCTCTTCACCATTTCCATTTACAACACTGAACACCCCATGTATACCAAGTATTCCCTCAACTGCCACATTACTCACCTTTGCATTCAAATCACCCATCACTATAACCCGGTCTCGTGCATCAAAACCACTAACACACTCATTCAGCTGCTCCCAAAACACTTGCCTCTCATGATCTTTCTTCTCATGCCCAGGTGCATATGCACCAATAATCATCCATCTCTCTCCATCAACTTTCAGTTTTACCCATATTGATCGAGAATTTACTTTCTTACATTCTATCACATACTCCCACAACTCCTGTTTCAGGAGTACTGCTACTCCTTCCCTTGCTCTTGTCCTCTCACTAACCCCTGACTTTACTCCCAAGACATTCCCAAACCACTCTTCCCCTTTACCCTTGAGCTTCGTTTCACTCAGAGCCAAAACATCCAGGTTCCTTTCCTCAAACATACCACCTATCTCTCCTTTTTTCACATCTTGGTTACATCCACACACATTTAGGCACCCCAATCTGAGCCTTCGAGGAGGATGAGCACTCCCCGCGTGACTCCTTCTGTTTCCCATTTTAGAAAGTTA